>NW_022473821.1:20000-26881 GCF_009769535.1 Thamnophis elegans | reverse complement strand
GCGTGACGGATTCGCCACTGCACAAGAGGAGCGACAATGGTTTTCAACCTTGACGCGTCTGTTTGTTCCCATCTTCGCAGTCTGGAGACTCTCCTTATAGACAGTCCTTGCCTAGCAACACCTTCGTTTAGTGACCGTCCCAAGTTATGACGACCACTGAAAAAAGGGGACTTGGGGATGTTTTCTCACCCTTAAGACCCTTGCAGGTCACGTGATCCGCAAGCATTGCCAACGCACCATATTTGTGACGGTCGTAGTAGCGTCTCCCGGGGTGTGTGTGTCACATGATCCCTTTCTATGACATTTTGAAAAGCAAAGTCACCGGGGAGGAAATATGGAGAAATTTACTGACAGCGAGAACAATTAACCAGGGCAACCGGTTTTAAAAAAGAGACAGGAGTTGGCCATCTGCAGCTCGGGAGCCGCATGCGGCTCTTTTACCCCTCGGCTGCGGCTCCCTGTTGCTGGTCAGCCTTACAATGGATAGGGCTTTCAGTTAGGACAGGTAGAGGGAAAAGGACGCCGGGCTAGGAGGAGACTCTATGGTAGGGTGGGAACCAGACTTCCGGTTGGCAGCAAAAAAAGGATGTTGTGCTAGGGGTGAGACTCTATGGTGGAGGGAACCAGACTTCCGGTTGGCAGAGGAAAAAGGATGAAGCGCTAGGGGGAGACTCTATGGTGGGGGAACCGGACTTCCGGTCGGCAGTGGAAAAAGGATGTTGTGCTACGGCAAGACTCTATGGTGTGTGTGTGTGGGGAACCGAACTTCTAGTCAGCAGAGGAAAAAGGATGCCATGCTAGGAGTGAGACTATGGTGGGGGGAACTGGACTTCCGGTCGGCATCGGAAAAAGGATATTGTGCTCGGGCGAGACTCTATGGTTGGGGGGTGGGGAACCGAACTTCTAGTCAGCAGAGGAAAAAGGATGCCATGCTAGGGGTGAGACTCTACGGTGGGGGAACCAGACTTCCGGTCGGCAGCAGAAAAAGGATGTTGTGCTAGGGGCAAGACTCTATGGTGGGGGAACCGAACTTCTAGTCAGCAGAGGAAAACAGACGCCATGCTAGGGGTGAAACTCTATGGTGGGGGAACAGACTTCCGGTAGACAGAGGAAAAAGGACGCCGTGCTAGGGTGAGATTCTATGGTGGAGGGAACCGGACTTCTAGTCAGCAGAGGAAAAAAGGATGCCATACTAGGGGTGAGACTCTATGGTGGAGGGAACCGGACTTCCGGTCGGCAGAGGAAAAAGGATGCTGTGCTAGGGGTGAGACTCTATGGTGTGGGAAACCGGACTTCCGGTAGACAGAGGAAAAAGGACGCCGTGCTAGGGTGAGACTCTATGGTGGAGGGAACCAGACTTCCGGTCAGCTCCAGAACTGAATGGGAGGCTTCCGGTTAGGACCTTTGTGGCTCTTCGAGTGTTTAAGTTTGCCGGCCCCTAGGCTAGAAGACCTCCAAGGTCCCTTCCGACTATGTTGTTCCGTTTCTGTTTCTGACGTAGCTGAGGAGACAGTCTGCCCCGAGAACTCTATTTCTATCTTGAATCGGTCACTGGCGGGATGAATGTGTCATGCAACCATCATAAGCGAACCAGCGGTGGCTTTAGAGCAGAGCTTGTTTTAATCACCAAGACAGACTCCTACAGTCAGAAGGGAGGGGGGTTAATTGATTCCCCCCCTCCCGGGATCTAATCTTAATTCAGATTCTAATCTGTGCTGAACCATCTGGACAAAGCAGGAGAACTCGTAGGAAGAAACACCCTTAACTCTACCGTTCTTCCCATGTCGGTGCTAAGTAAAGATCACGGTTAAACTTCCCACCACCTTGTATTTTATTAATGTAAATATTGCAAAGGTTACGTGCTCGGAAGCAGCAGTTATCAAATACTCCAGCTGTAGAGCATGGAACTAAATGAATAACGTATTTGGATGGAATTCGGTTTGCCCAAATTGTATTTGATTATTATTTTCTTCTTCTTCTGCAATGGACACAGAGAGAGAGAGTCCTTAGCCTGAAAAAGTTGTCCTCCTTTTGTTTTCTTAAATATGGCTTTGGTTCTCCAGGGTCATTTTGGATGGGTGGGGGGGGGGATAAGAGTCGCCTGGGGGTGAGATGGATGGAGGAAAAAAAGGGGGAGAGGAAAGGAGAAAGAAAAGGGGAGAAAGAGGAAGGAGGAAGGAAAGAAGGAAAGAAGGAAAGAAAGAGGAATAGGAATAAAGAGGAATAGGAATGGAGAGGAGGAGGAGGAGGAGAAGCAGGAGGAGGAGAAGGAGAAGGGGAGGAGGAGGAAGAGGAGGAGGGGAGAAGAGAAGAAGAGAAGAAGAGATGAAGAGAAGAAGAATGGGGGGAAGAGGAGGAGGAGGAGGAGAAGCAGAAGAAGCAGAAGCAGAAGAAGAAAAGAGAGGAGGAGGAGGAGGAGGAGAAGGGGAGGAGGAGGAAGAGGAGGAGGGGAGAAGAGAAGAAGAGAAGAAGAAGAGATGAAGAGAAGAAGAATGGGGAGGAGGAGGAGGAGGAGGAGGAGAAGCAGAAGAAGCAGAAGCAGAAGAAGAAAAGAGAGAAGGAGGAGGAGGAGGAGAAGGGGGGAGGAGGAAGAGGAGGAGGGGAGAAGAGAAGAAGAAGAGATGAAGAGAAGAAGAATGGGGGAAGAGGAGGAGGAGGAGGAGGAGGAGAAGAAGAAGAAGAAGAAGAAGAAGAAGAAGAAAAGAGAGGAGGAGGAGGAGGAGGAGGAGGAGAAGCAGGAGAAGCAGGAGCAGGAGGAGGAGGAGGACAACGACGTTCTAGTTGTGTGCCAGATTGGGTAAAATCTACACTGTGTTCTCCAAAATTGCAAAACCTTTTGGATGTAGCACGATGCATTTTGAAATTCGGCTTTAAGAGAGAGACCACAAAAATAAAATTTAGAAAGACAAATAGTTAGAAATTCTGTTTAACCATAGCACCACAGAGCAAAGGAAGAGCACAGTCACCATGTGCATTACTGCTCAACTGTTTTTTTACTGCAACAGGATACAGGAAACTCCACTTAGAACAAAAGAGCATGGAGTATATACCACAGATCCAAACTTGTAAACACTGCCATCTACTGGCCGAATGCTACTGTAGTGGTTGCATACAAAATATACACCCCAACAATGAATCCCGACACAATTTAGGAATTTTATCTGACGTTGCGAAGCTCAACTATTCCAATCGTCGTGAAGAAACCCCAAAAACGATTCCCTGTATCAAGGCTAGCGATGATCAAGGATCGATTACGTGATCGGCTGGGCTCCAGGTTCGAAACCTTCCCAAAGAGAAAAATCCACATTTCCACCCACCCACCCACCCACCCCTCCCTAAAAGGCAGCGGCTAATCCCTGCAAAGTAGTGTTAACATTTCATTAGGGGAGGTAGCTGGGGTGGGGGGGTTAAATCAGTGGTGGGATTCAAATAATTTAACAACCGGTTCTCTGCCCTAATGACCATATGGGTAGGTGGGGCTCGGTGGTCATGTGAATGGGTGGGCGTGGCCAACTCAACGTCACTCAAGTCGATGGACGCTTCGCCTTAGCAGTGACAACGTAATAAGGGTTAAACGGAGAGGCAGTTTCTGTAAGCAGGGCAATAAAGATGAGGCTAGAAACAACACCACAATGTTCCCTTCCTGCCTTCCTTACAGGATTAGCCCCGGAAAGCGGGAAAAAACAAAAGGAGATTTCTTCCAACAACCGGTTCTCCGAACTGCTTAGAAAGTTACCAACCGGTTCTCCCAAACCGGTGCGAACCGGCTGAATCCCACCACTGGTTTAAATCATACTTTACCTCCAGAGGGGAAGGCCTTCGGACAATAAAGCAAATAAAAGCAGTGTCTTTCCATACAGAGATTGCCAAATCCCTCGGCAAGTCTACTTCTTAATTCTCCATGTGCAATTTTCATAAATATGTTTTTCCTTTTCGCCGATCAAGTGGGGGGGGGGGCAGGTTTTTGGAGCAGAAAAAAAAGGAGAAAGTCTACATTACTTTCTCCAAGCCATTTCGGTTGGTCTCGTCTTTATGGTGAATAGGTAAAGAGGTGCGTTGCGTTTGGCCGAACCGGTACTTGGGTCCTGGGTCGCAGAACCGTGCGCAGCTCACTGTCAAATTGTTCTGTGCATGCGCGAAGAACAATTTACATCGAACAGCGCACGCGCCTGGGTTGCAAACCGTTAGTAAAACTGGCAGCAATCCACCCTGAATAGGTTGCGATTTGGGATTGGTGGGGGGGCGGAGGGCAAAAAAGATTGGATTGATTTTCAGATGTCTGCTTGAAAATGGATTTTAAATGTCTACTTCTTGATGGTTTTTTTTCCCCCATTAGCTGCTCTGAGAGAGTTTGTGGTTTTTTTTAAAGCAATAGAAAAGCGGACAAAAATATTTTAAACGTTTGCTTTGGGAATAGTGGAGCGTTTCTTTATATCTATAAAATTGCTTTCTGCGTTTTGCAAATGCTCTTCTCTTCAGAGTTGGAAGGGACCTTGGAGGTTTTCTAGTCCAACCCCCTGCTTAAGCAAGAGACCCTAGATATTTCTCTCTCTCTCTCTCTCGTTCGTTCTTTCTTTTTCTTTCTTTCTATCTATCATCTATCTATCTATTTATTTATCTATTTATCTATCATCTATCATCATCTATCATCTTTCTATCTATCTATCCATCCATCCATCCATCCATCCATCCATCCATCCATCCATCTATCATCTTATCGATCATCTATCTATCTATCTATCTATCTATCATCAATCTATCTATCTATCATCTGTCTGTCTGTCTATCATCTATCTATATCTATCTGTCTATCTGTCTATCTGTCTATCTATCTATCTATCTATCTATCTCTGTCTGTGTCTGTCTATCATCTATCTATATCTATCTGTCTATCTATCTGTCTATCTATCTATCATGTCTGTCTATCATCTACCTATATCTATCTGTCTATCTGTCTATCTGTCTATCTATCATCTATCTATCTATCTCTGTCTGTCTGTCTATCATCTATCTATCTATCTCTCTCTCTCTCTCTCTCTATCATCTATCTATCTATCTCTGTCTGTCTGTCTATCATCTATCTATCTATCTCTCTCTCTCTCTCTCTCTATCATCTATCTATCTATCTCTGTCTGTCTGTCTATCATCTATCTATCTATCATCTATCTATCTATCTGTCTGTCTGTCTGTCTGTCTGTCTGTCTATCTATCTATCTATCTATCTATCTATCTATCATCTACCTATCTACCTATCTACCTATCTACCTATCTATCAGAATAGAGCTAGAAGGGACCTCGGAGGTCTTCTAGTCCAACCTGCTATCCCATTCTGGATAAATGGCTGTCCAATTTTGGACTACAGGTAGTCCTCGATTTAGGACCACAATTGAGCCCAGAATTTATGTCTCCAAGTGAGCCATTTGGAATTAGGCGAGCTTTGCTTCATTTTACGACCGTCCTCGCCACCATTGCTAAGTGAGTCACTCCAGTTGTTAAGCGAGTCCCATGGGCAATTTAGCTTCCCCGTTGGACTTTGAAGGTCGCAAAACCGTCATCCAGAGGAACCAGTTGCCAAGCATCTGAATTTTCATCCGCCGAAAGTGTGAAAAGTGGTCCTAGCCAAGTCCTTTTTCCCCCCTCCCGTGTCGTTGCAACTCCGAATGGTCGCTAAACGAATTGTTGTAAGTGGAGGCCTGCCTGTGCTTTTTAAATCTATATATTATCATTTTGGCAGCATTATTCACCGGGCGGTCGTGCCCAATATACCCGTAGGAGGTTCTTGTGTTTGCATTTCGTGCCGTGAGTAGCACGGAGATATTTCTCCACTTTGGAGGTCAGAGACCAAATTGCCTCCAACGGGCCTCGAGCAGGAAAAACAGCAGACCAACCAAAGTGAAAAGCAGATTTTACACCCACTGACATCCATTGTCAGCTAATGTGGGGGGGGGGGGGCACCAAAGGAAACCGCCAAAGAAGCTGTCAGCCGCGTGTAGATTAAGCTGTGAAGCATGGGGTTCGTAGCCGGAATATTAATTTGGCAACGCCGAGGAGGAAGCGAAGAGCATTTGGAGTGAAGGAAAAAAAATGCATATAGTTTTTTTGGGGGTGGGGGGCTTTTCTCTACCCAAACAGTCTCCGATCCAGAGAATTGATTCAGGATTGATCCAGGGCCGCGGAACCTGTCGGATTCTAACGGTTGAGTTTTACCGTGGGAAAAAGCCGAGATGTCAACAAATGGAATGAACTCCTGGTTTCGGCGCAGCTTCCTTTCCCTGGTTGTGGGGAGGGCTAGATTCGAATGTGGGGGACTTCTACTTCAATCAGCCCCCCCCCACCCACCCACCGAGGGAAGCCACGGAGAGGATGCGCCGATGGTTATTTTTACGAGACGGCTCCTCCTAGTGAACTTGGTGGAGAACATGTCACCCCCGCCTGGAAGTCCTCGCCTGGCCACTTCGGGCGGGAGGGGGGGGGGTTGTTGAAAGATAAAAGGAGAACGGACCCCGTTTGCAAAAAAGAGATGGAGGGGAAATGGGTAGGAGGTCTCACGTTAACATGGCACTGTTTTTTTTTTTTTTGCCAATGAAGACGCCCGTAGGGAATTAAGATGGCGCATCCTGACAACATCTTGATGCTAAATTCGGCTAAATTCTGAACTTGGACCTCCTGGGGACGAGAGCGCCTGCTTCAACGAGTGAGCCACCCTGTTTTTATGATGGGGGGAGTCTGCACATGCCCAGAAACCTCTCTCCCACGAGCCATTCAGTGTTCCTGAACTACTACGGTGGCCTACTTTTCGTTTTGGCTCGCAGCATTCTGTGCCCGACTTCTTCGGATAGATAGATAGATAGATAGATAGATAGATAGATAGATAGATAGAT
>NW_022473821.1:0-15000 GCF_009769535.1 Thamnophis elegans | reverse complement strand
CATGCAACGCTGGCTGGGGAATTCTGGGAGTTGAAGTCCACACATTTTTAAAGTGGAGAATCAGTGCCAGAAAGAGTAAAAAAAAAAATATGCTTATTCTTTTTTTTTAACACACAAGTCTGACCGATGGTGAAATAAAGGATTGTTTTCCAGAATAAAGCAGGCAAAAATAAAATAAAATATAATTTGTTCGGTCGCGTTTGCTGGCTGAATAGACACCATCTCTAAAAGTCTTTTTTTTTTAAATGAAACCCAAAAAGTGAATTATTTATAACCACTATAATTTTTGACACACAGACACACGTGTGTGCAAATTCCTAGCACAATCAAACTCCAGAAATTTAGGACGTCCTTCTTGGTTTAAATTTTCAGAAGGATCTGTAAAACGGATTGATAAATTTAAGGGAAAAATAAATAAATCACAACTTGATTCTCGCCGACCTCAAAACCGTTTGCGTTATCGATGGCACGATAATGGATGGAGAAGGCGAGGAAATTACTTGATTACAGATGTGTTATCTTTTTTTGGTTTTAATCTCTTGATAACCGTCGTCGAGGCCCAAATCGCTTCCCCCCCCCCCGTTTCCAAGAGAGAATCTATATTTATGGATCTGATTATCCTTGAAACGGCCCGAAAGGCTTATTTCATAAACAGTTGTCAACGCGGTGGATTTTCGGCAATGCGTTTAAAGCATAATCTTCCTCAGAAGGGGATCCTTATCCTCGGTATTCCTTCCCCTCCCTCCGATCCTTAAAGGGATCAAGGACACGGAGACCCCCCCCCCCCCGATTCGTAGAAATATAGAATGATAAGGTTGGAAAGGGACCTTGGAGGTCTTCTAGTCCAACCCCCCCCCCCCGGCTCGAGTAGGACTAGGCCAGGGGTCTCCAAATTTGACGACTTGAAGACTTTGCGGACTTCAACTCCCAGAATTCCCCTGCCAGGCCGGCTGGGGGATTCTGGGAGTTGAAGTCCACCAGGATTCAAACGGCAAGGTGTGGTTTCCTGCCTAGGCAGGGGGTTGGACTAGAAGACCTCTAAGGTCCCTTCTAACTCTGCTATTGTATTGTATTGCATTGTAATTCCCAGAATTTCTTAGCCAGCCATTTTGACACTGGCTGGGGGATTCTGGGAGTTGAAGTCCACCAGGATTCAAACGGCAAGGTGTGGTTTCCTGCCTAGGCAGGGGGTTGGACTAGAAGACCTCTAAGGTCCCTTCTAACTCTGCTATTGTATTGTATTGCATTGTAATTCCCAGAATTTCTTAGCCAGCCATTTTGACGCTGGCTGGGGGATTCTGGGAGTTGAGGTGGCCAAGGATTCAAATGGCCACTTTTTGTGGACTCCAATTCCCAGAATTCCCTAGTTGGCCATTTTTACTGCTGGCTAGGAGATTCTGGGAATTGAAGTCCATAAAGATTCAAATGGCCACATTTTGGGGACTCCAATTCCCAGAATTCTTTAACCAGCCATTTGATGCTGGCTGGGGGATTCTGGGAGTTGAAGTGGCCAAGGATTCAAATGGCCACGTTTCGTGGACTTCAATTCCCAGAATTCCCTAACCGGCCAGTTTCACTGCTCGCTGAGGGATTCTGGGAGTTGAAGTCCACAAGCCACCATAGACCAGGATTCACCAATTTGGAGAGTCCTGGTCTACAACCATTCAAATGGACTCAAATTCTACCTGCAAATAATGTCTGTTTATTTCTCTTTTCAGCTCTTGTTCTTTTTTTAATTTCTTCCACCGGACCCCCGTCTGATGTTCCACCCACCCCCAAAATTGCACCGGTGGTCAAAAATTGGCTCGTCCCTCCCCCCCCCCCCGAATCTCAGCCTGTTTCCGATTGCTCACAGCTCAAAGCATAAACCGAGTTGCCACAAATAAACCCTCCCGAAAGAAATGAGAAATTAATTGTCCAGAACGGTTTCCTGGCTAAATTAGGAACATTTAAAGAAATCTCTTAGCTCTTGTGGATATTTTTAGCGGCTTGTAGGAAGGGAAAGTTATGTGTGCTATAAATGGTCGTCCTTCCTCTCTTTTTCCCCCCCTTTTAATTTTAAGAGGGGGAGAGGGGTGGACTTCAACTCCCAGGATTCCCCAGCTAATCTGCTGGATGGAGAATTCTGGGATCTGAAGTCCACCCATTTTAAAATTGTTATGGCTGGGAAACTCATCTTTTATTTTTTATTCCCTTCTCTTCTTCTTCTCTCCCCTCCCATCAATACAACCAAGCCATTCTAATCCTTGATCTTGATTCTCTTTTCATTTTCTTCTTCTGTAGTTCTCACCACTTCTCTTCTTTTTATTCTCTGCTTCCTCCTTTCCCTTCTCCATCTCCTTCTTTTCTCTTCCTTTTTCTCTGCTTCTCCTTTTTTTCCTTCTTTCCCTTCTCCTTTTTCTCTTCTCTTCTTTCTTCTCTCTTCTTTCTCCTTCTCTTCTTCATTCTTCTCTGCTTCTCCTTCCTTCCCTTCTCCTCCTCCTTTCCCTTCCTTCTCTTTCTTCTTTCCCTTCTTCTCTTTCTCCTTCTCCTTCTTTCCCTTCTTTCTCATTCTCCTTCTTTCCCTTCTTCTTTCCCTTCTCCTCCTTTTCTCTCCTCTTTCTCCTTCTTCTCCTTTTTTCTTCTCTGATTCTCTTTCTTTCTCCTTCTTCTTTCCCTTCTCCTTCTTTCTCCTTCTTTCCCTTCTTCTTTCTTCTGCTTCTCCTCTTTCTCCTTCTCCTTCTTTTCCTATTCATTTCCTTCCTCTCTCCTCTTTCTCCTTCTTTCCCTTCTCCTTTACTCTCCTTTCTCCTTCTTCTTTTCTCCTTTTTTCTTCTCTGATTCTTTCTTTCTCCTTCTTCTTTCCCTTCTCCTTCTTTCCCTTCTTTCTCTTTCTTTCCCTTCTCCTCCCTTTCTCTCCTCTTTCTCCTTCTTCTCTTCTCCTTTTTTCTTCTCTTATTCTCCTTCTTTCTCCTTCTTCTTTCCCGTCTCCTTCTTTCCCTTCTTTCTCTTTCTTTCCCTTCTCCTCCTTTTCTCTCCTCTTTCTCCTTCTCTTCTCCTTTTTTCTTCTTATTCTCCTTCCTTCTTTCCCTTCTCCTTCTTTCCCTTCTTTCTCCTTCTTCTTTCCCTTCTCCTTCTTTCCCTTCTTTCTCCTTCATTTCCTTCTCCTTCCTCTACTTTGATCTGATCTGATCTAATCTAATTCTATTCTTCTAAGAAGGTAGCAAAATTTCCCTCTTTCGCTCCGGTCATTATAGAGACCAAAAGATTCACTCCACCAACCTCACACATTCGTTGATCAGCTCAGGTGTGGCTCTCCCCCCCTGCCCAATCCAAGTCTTGACCTACTTCAAACTTTCTCTATCTTGGGCGAGTTTGACTCCCCCCACCCCCAGGAAACTGTGTAGAAGACCATTCCCTTCTCTCTAATTATGGCATAATTTTATTTATTCCCCACCCACTCACCTATCTTATGGCAACCCACAAAATCCCATCAACAACACACAAATTGCACAAAGCACAACGCCAAGCTAAACCGGGGTAGCTAAACGCACCATTTTCGCCTCCCCCCCACCCTTCTCCATTTCCAGGGCTGATTGCCGGGGAAAACAAACACATCTCAAACCAAAGCGAAATGAAAAACGAATTGGTGTTCGGAAATGAATTCTTTGCTTCCGAGCAAAGAATTCATTTTGGGGCCCCCAATTCGTTTCTCATTTTGGAGAGGAGGAAGAGGAGGAGGAAGGAGGAGGAGGAGGAGGAAGGCGACGGTGGTTTGTTGTTGCAAAAGGGGAAACGAAACACTTCCCCCCCCCCCCGAAGGTGGTTGTGGCCACTGTTACCTGCTGGGAAAATAGGAGAGATGACACTGAAAACATCTTCGCTCAATCGGGGAAGTTTCTTCGGCGACGGGAGCAGCCGAGAGGATGGAGATTAGGAAATGTAATTGAGTGGAAGAGGAAAAAAAGGCTTAAAACTGCACAATTGGCAATTTTCCCTACGCTGGTGAGGTTGGAACGGGTGTGTGTGTGTGCAATTGTGGACATATCTTTGTGCTACATCCTTGGGGGGGTGGTGGTTAAACGTTCACCACCGAATGGGGAGACGGGGGGGGGGGGACGACTGCAAAATAAACCGACGGATCAGAGCAGAGGACGAGACCGTTAATGGGACGAGCTCGCTTCAAACCCGAAAAAAAGAAAGATAACTTTACGATTTTTGGTCGCTAAGCGAAGCCTTTCAACGTGTCGGGCCGCCGGTTTTATACGACCTCCCTGGCCGCGGCGGTTAAGCGAATCACTGCCGTCGTTAAATCGGTCGCCCGGGTGTTAAGTGAATTTGCAAAAGGGGATCGGGTGACCGCCCCCCCCCCCGGGGAAACCGCGACCGTCGTAAATGCGAGTCAGCGGCCGAGCGTGTGAATTTGGGGCGAGGTGACTGTGCAGAGGTCGTTAAGTGTGAAAAAACGGGCCTTAAAGTCATTTAAGGAGCATTTTCCTAAGTTGCTTTTTTTCCTCCCAACACTGTGGCAAATTCGGTCACTAAACAGATCGTTGTAAGTCAAGGGCTTGCCTGCGTTTGCAGAGATGAACTACCCGCTCTCCACCTTCGCCAAATGGGGAGAGATTTTTATTTTTGCATCGCAGGCTTTTTTTTGGGGGGGGGGTAATTTTTGCGGTGCTCTTCCAAGATTTTCCCCGCCCCCCCTCCCCCAAGCGGGCAGCCTCGCAACGTAGAGAGAAGGGGGAGGTGGGAGAATTGAAGTTTTGGGAGGCAAAATGAAGGATCAGCAACAAAGGAAATTTGTGTAGATGAAAAATCTGGTTTTGATGCAGAGCCTTTCAGCAGGAATTTAGTCGAAAGGGACCTCGGAGGTTTTCTAGTCCAGCCCCCTGCTCAAGCAGGAGACCCCAGACCATTTCAATCAATCAATCAATCAGGATAAAGCTGGAAGGGACCTTGGAGGTCTTCTAGTCCAGCCCTCTGCTCAAGCAGGAGACCCTGGGCCATTTCAATCAATCAATCAACCAGGATAGAGCTGGAAGGGACCTTGGAGGTCTTCTAGTCCAGCCCTCTGCTCAAGCAGGAGACCCCAGACCATTTCAATCAATCAATCAATCAGGATGGAGCTGGAAGGGATCTTGGAGGTCTTCTAGTCCAGCCCTCTGCTCAAGCAGGAGACCATAGACCATTTCCATCAATCCATCAGAATAGAGCTGGAAGGGACCTTGGGGGTCTTCTAGTCCAACCCCCTGCTCAAGCAGGAGACCATAGACCATTTCCATCAATCCATCAGAATAGAGCTGGAAGGGACCTTGGAGGTCTTCTAGTCCAGCCCTCTGCTCAAGCAGGAGACCCCAGACCATTTCAATCAATCAATCAACCAGGATGGAGCTGGAAGGGACCTTGGAGGTCTTCTACTCCAGCCCCCTGCTCAAGCAGGAGACCATAGACCATTTCCATCAATCCATCAGAATAGAGCTGGAAGGGACCTTGGGGGTCTTCTAGTCCAACCCCCTGCTCATGCAGGAGATCCCAGACCATTTTAATCAATCAATCAACTAGGATGGAGCTGGAAGGGACCTTGGAGGTCTTCTAGTCTAGCCCCCTGCTCATGCAGGAGATCCCAGACCATTTTAATCAATCAATCAACTAGGATGGAGCTGGAAGGGACCTTGGAGGTCTTCTAGTCCGGCCCCCTGCTCAAGCAGGAGACCATAAACCATTTCCATCAATCCATCAGAATAGAGCTGGAAGGGACCTTAGAGGTCTTCTAGTCCAACCCCCTGCTCAAGCAGGAGACTCTAGACCATTTCAATCAATCAATCGATCAGGATAGAGCTGGAAGGGACCTTGGGGGTCTTCTAGAACAGCCCTCTGCTCAAGCAGGAGACCCTAGACAAATTCTAACTTGATTTTAGATGTTCCACTAGCGTTTTTCCTATTAAACCCTTCGCTGGGAAACGGAAGGTCTCGGCTGCAGTGAAAAACTCCCTATGGCAACATCACAGTGCGGCAAGCACAGTATAAAATTTGGGTCAAACCCCGCTGTTTTGCCGTCACCGATAAATTCCCTGCTTCGAGACGGAGCCGTCTTTTGACGCTGCCCCGTCCAGATTTTACCCCTACTGGGCCCGGCTGTCACCTCCCGCATCCTTACGCACAAATTGGCTCATGGAGGGAGGCCTTCCCCTGAATCGGCCGAAGACACGCTGGCGTGCAAAGCCATCTCGACATTTAAAAACAAAAAAGACACCACACTTGCGATGCAAGAAATCCGCACTATTTAAACCCAGGAGTGGTCGTAGCAGGATTCCAGGATAGGAGGGGCTGCCCCCAAAGAGGAAAAAGGGGTGGGGGGGCTGTCAAACCTATTTTCCAAAGCACCAGAAGGCAGGCTGAGAAACGACGTGTGGAAACTGATCAAGGAGAGAAGGGACCTGGAATGCAGGAGGAATTTCCTAAACATTGAGGGCAATTAACCGGTGGAACAGCTCGCCACCAGAAGTTGTGCGTGCTTCAACACTAGAGGTTTTTAAGAAGAGACCGGGCAGGCATTGTTGGACTAGAAGACCTCCAAGGTCCCTTCCAGCTCTATTCTGATTCAGACAGATAGATAATAGACAGACAGATAGACAGACAGATAGATGATAGATAGATAGATAGATAGATAGATAGATAGATAGATAGATAGATAGATAGATAATAGATAGAGATAGATGATATAGATAGATAGATAGATAGATAGATAGATAGATAGATAGATAATTGAGATTGACAGATAGATGATAGATAGATAGATAGATAGAGATAGATGATATAGATAGATAGATAGATAGATAGATAGATAGATAGATAGATAGATAGATAGATAATTGAGATTGACAGATAGATGATAGATAGATAGATAGATAGATAGATAGATAGATAGATAGATAGATAGATAGATAGATAGATAGATAGATAGATGATATAGATAGATAGATAGATAGATGATAGATAGATAGATAGATAGATAGATAGATAGATAGATAGATAGATAGATAGATAGATAGATAATTGAGATTGACAGATAGATGATAGATAGATAGATAGATAGATAATAGAGATGTAGATAGATAGATATTAGATAGATAGATTGATTGATTGATAAGAGAGATGTAGAAAGATAGATATTAGATAGATAGATAGATAGATAGATAGATAATTGAGATTGACAGATAGATGATAGACAGACAGATAGACACAGATAGATGATAGATAGATAGATAGATAGATAGATAGATAGATAGATGATAGATAGATAGATAGATAGATAGATAGATAGATAATTGAGATTGACAGATAGATGATAGACAGACAGATAGACAGACAGATAGATGATAGATAGATAGATAGATGATAGACAGACAGACATAGATGATAGACAGACAGATAGATATGTGATAGACAGACAGACAGACAGATGATAGATAGCTAGATGATTGACAGATAGATAGATAGATAGATAGATAGATAGATGATAGATAGACAGACAGACAGACAGACAGACAGACAGACAGACAGACAGACAGACATCGCTGCGTCCCAAGCTCACCTGGTCCCCTTTTGCGACCTCCCAACAAGCAGAGTCAACGGGGAGGAAGCCAGATCCACTTAACAGCCGGGTGACTAATGTATCGACGGCAGAGATCCGCTTAACGACCACGGCAGGAAACGTCCCATAACGGGTCCCAAAACCTCCCGGAAAAACCCAGTCTCGCTTCGCCACCGATGCATTGGAGCTTCTCGCTCAGAACGGCTGGCCGTTCGAATCCCTCGCGCTGGTCCCCTCCGTGAGCAGGGGGTTGGGCTAGATGACCTCCAAGGCCCCTTCCGACTCTTTGCGACGTGTTTCCTGAGGTTACGTAAGCCGAGGAAAATGGGTCGGGAAAGCAGGACCGGGCTCATTGGAGGGGGGGCCCTCAAGGGCCGACCTCGGGCGCCCAACCGGCCTTGAAGCCGAGGTCCCGGGTGCGAAACACAGCAGGATTCTGGGGAAAGCCTCGCTTCCCGACAATTCCTTTCGCAGGCCTGCTGAGAGCTTGCAAGGAGGGTTTTTAGCAACAGGGGGGAAGGAAGGGAGGAGGAGGAAGCAGCTGTGTGTGTGTGTTGTGTTGTGTTGTGTTTTTTTCACCTCTTCTTTTGAAATTGACTTCCATTTATCAAGGAGAGAGAAACTTTTCCCCTTCTTTAAAAGCTCTTTTTATTCCCCCTCCTTCCGTCCTTGCTGCGTATTGGGGGGGGGGCTTTCCTCGCTTTCTCTTTCACTCTCCCCCTCCCCGTTATTTCATTTCTCTTCTCATCCCCTCAGCAGGCCTGGCCTCGGCCCCTGCTCACCCCCCCAACGGGAGCTTCCCCCTCCTTGCCTGGTTTCAAAGAGAACGGCAGAGCAGGGTGGCGTCCCTTGAACTCGAAGCCGGCTTCATGTCGGCTTAGCTCTCAACCCCGAGATCTCTTCTCAACTGCCGGAGGGACAAAGGCCGGCCCACCGCGGAGAGCCCCTTCCCCACCTGGTTTTCTCTGCCGTTTTCCTTTTGGTTCGTTTCCGACGTCTGCCGATTTCTCCTCGAGCAAGGGGGGGGGGTTGGACTAGAAGACCTCCAAGGTCCCTTTCAGCTTTTTTTGATCTCCTGGGTTTTCTTCAGGAGGAGGAGGAGGCGCAGGGCCTCTTCTTCTTCGTTTTCCTTCTCCCCCTTTTCTTTCTCTCCTCCTCCTCCTCCTCCCTTCTTCTTCCTTCTCCTCCTCCTTCTCATCCTATTTCTTCTCTCCTCCTCCCTTCTTCTCCTTCTCATCCTTCTCACTTCCTCCTCCCTTCTTCTTCCTCCTCCTTCTCCTCCTCTCTTCTTCTTCTCCTTCTCTCCTCCTCCCTTCTTCTTCTCCTTCTCTCCTCCTCCCTTCTTCTCCTTCTCATCCTTCTCGCTTCCTCCTCCCTTCTTCTTCCTCCTCCTTCTCCTCCTCCCTTCTTCTTCTCCTTCTCTCCTCCTCCTCCCTTCTTCTTCCTCCTCCTCATCCTATTCCTTCTCTCCTCCCTTCTTCTTCTTCTTCCTTCTCTCCTCCTCCCTTCTTCTTCTCCTCCTCTTCCTTCTCTCCTCCTCCTCCCTTCTTCTTCCTCCTCCTCCTCCTATTCCTTCTCTCCTCCTCCCTTCTTCTCCTCCTCCCTTCTTCTCCTCCTCCTTCTTCTCATCCTATTCCTTCTCTCCTCCCTTTTTCTTCTCCTCCTTCTCCTCCTTCTCTCCTCCTCCCTTCTTCTCCTTCTCATCCTTCTCGCTTCCTCCTCCCTTCTTCTTCCTCCTCCTTCTCCTCCTCCCTTCTTCTTCTCCTTCTCTCCTCCTCCTCCCTTCTTCTTCCTCCTCCTCCTCCTATTCCTTCTCTCCTCCTCCCTTCTTCTCCTCCTCCCTTCTTCTCCTCCTCCTCCTTCTTCTCATCCTATTCCTTCTCTCCTCCCTTTTTCTTCTCCTCCTTCTCCTCCTTCTCTCCTCCTCCCTTCTTCTCCTTCTCATCCTTCTCGCTTCCTCCTCCCTTCTTCTTCCTCCTCCTTCTCCTCCTCCCTTCTTCTTCTCCTTCTCTCCTCCTCCTCCCTTCTTCTTCCTCCTCCTTCTCCTCCTCCTTCTCTCCTCCTTCTTCCTCCTCCTCCTCCTTCTCTCCTCCTCCTCCTTCTTCTCCTCCTCCTCCTGCCTTCCATCTCACTCGACCTCAGGACGTTTTCAAGGGAGTGGATATTTGCAATGTATTGTGGCCAGCGGAGCTGGCAGCAGATTCGGAGAGTGAGGAGGTTGGGGAGGAAGATGGGCCAGTCCTGGAGTCTGGGGAAGGCTCGGATGAGGGCTCTGTGTCGGAGGCAGAGAGGGGGGCCAGGGCCGTCCGACAGTTATCAGCTGCCTTCGGAGTCAGACATCAGTGAGGCAGAAGAACAGCTGGAGCCTGTTCCCAGTTTGCGCATGGACAGAGTTGCTGGTCAAAGGGAAGAGCTAAAGAACAGGGGTCGACTTGGGAGTAAGGCCACAGGTGGACGGTGAATGGCCCCTCCCAGAGGGAATAAAAGAGGAGCGACCAGGGAGTGGAGTTTGCAGGAGACCACTTAATTGGTTTGGAGACTCCTGGCCAGGTTTTGCAGAGATCCGCCTGGCAGCTCTCCAAGACAGATGAGGTCTGTGACCGTAAATCCTCCCTCGAAAGACTTCGCTGGATGTGAAGGAGCAGAATTCACAGCAAATTAATAAAAGGGCGTTTTAGGCAGCAGATTAGGAGGAGGGGTGAGTTCTAGTTCCACCTTAGGCACAAAAGCCATCTGGGTGCCTTTGGCCCAATCAACAGGAGACTGGGAGTTCTAGTCCCGCCGTAGGCACGAAAGCTGGCAAAGAACATTTTTCAGGCTCCTGTACAGCAGCCTGTAAAATGTTCCAGCATCTAAAAACTGATTAAAAGATTTCCACCCCTCTCCTCCCCACCCCCCGTTCGAATTAATCACCTAACTTTTCCATTATGACGAAGGTTTCACTCTGTTAATAACCAGGCGCCGGAGAAGGTGGATGGAGATCCCAGGGGCCGGGTTCTTAATTGCTTAATTACTAGGCAGCCTGTCAGCCAAAGCCAGTAAGAATTGATAACCGGCCCAGAGGCCAGGGCTCGATGAATTGATTATATTCCGATACCTTTGCAGAGAGGGGTGAATTAATTCCTGCGGCCGAGAATGGCCGGCTTGCAGGCAGAGAACTCAGCGGGAAAATGGCACCCTTGGTATTTTCTCCGACTTGGCGAGAAAGGAAAGGTTTGTGGGGACGGGAAACGTATTCACGGTTTAATATTAAAAAGTTTTTGAGTTCACCCAAAGGTGCTAAGCCATCGTTTAAGGCCAAGCAGAAAGGTTGGGGGTTTGGCCATCCCAAAAGAGAACCAATCAGCCACGTCGTGGGGGCTTTGGGGTGAGATGAGTCCATCCGATTGACCAGCATTTGAGAGAGGAGGATTTGGGGGGGTCCTTGGTGTTCCCTGAGCTTTTTTTTTGGGGGGGGGGGGTTCTTGCAGACGTTTCATGACCCAGCTAGGGAACCTCATCAGTGCTAGAAGGTGGAGAGGAATTTGTGGAGAGGAGGAGGAGGAGGAGGAGGAGAAGGAGGGGAGAAGAGAAAAAGAGAAGGAGGAGAGAAGGAAAGGAAGGAATGAGAGAAGAAGAGAGGGAAGGGAAGCAGAGAGGAAAAGAAGGGGAGAAGGAGAAGAGGAAGAGGAGGAGGGGAAAGGGAAAGGGAAGGAGGAGAAGGAAAGAGAGGAGAGGGAAAGAAGGTGAGCAGGAGGAGGAAGAGGAGGAGGAGGAGAGAAGGAAAAGAAGGAAGGAGAGAAGAAGAGAGGGAAGGGAAGCAGAGAGGAAAAGAAGGGGAGAAGGAGAAGAGGAAGAGGAGGAGGGGTAAGGGGAAAGGGTAGGGGGGAGAAGGAAGGAGAGGAGAGGGAAAGAAGGTGAGCAGGAGAAGAGGAGGAGGAGGAGAGAAGGAAAGGGGGAGAGGAGAGAGGAAGGGGAGGGAGGGGGAGAGAAGGAGAGGAGGAAAGGAAGCAGGGAGGTAAAGAAGGAGAGGAGGAAGAGGAAGGAGAGACCAACCAATCAATCAATCAGAATAGTGCTGGGAGGGAACTTAGAGGTCTTCTAGTCCAACCCCGTGCTCAAACAGGAGACCCCAGGCCATTTCAATCAATCAATCAATCAATGAGAATAGAAGAGGAAGAGACTTTAGAGGACTTCTAGTCCAACCCCCTGCTTTAACAGGAGACCCCAAACCATTTCAATCAATCAATCAATCAGAATAGAGCTGAAAGGGCCCTCGGAGGTCTTCTAGTCCAACCCCCTGCTCAAGCAGGAGACCCCAGACCATTTCAATCAATCAATCAACCATAGAGCTGGAAGGGACCGTATCAATGAACCGTTCTCACCCTGTCCCAAATTCTTCTGGCTGTACTATATAGTTAGCCAACATTTAGCCCTCTTCTCCTTCGTCCCTAGAAGTGAACGCTTACCAGTTTAACCAGGATGGATTTCTGGCTGGCCTTGACCCGCTTGGAGAATGCAAAGTTTCTGCTTTGATTCAGAACTGGGTGGATTTCTGCAGCTCTTTTTATTTTTCATTTCCCTCTGAAAAATAACACCGAAAGGAAGAAAATAAAAAGAAAATAAAAATAACTCGAAGGGTATTAAAAAAAAACCACGTAGTCTTTGGCGCCCCCTGCCGAGCAAACTCTGCAAATTCCGTCCGAAGCCGAGCCAAGGAGTCAAAAGTTTTCTTTTGCAAGGTTTTTGTGGGGGGGCAACGCAACCCACAAAGCTTGGGGAGGGGAGGGGAGGGGAAGGGGGAGACGGACAGGGAGGGCCACACACAGCAGTGCAAGGATGGAAGCTGACCCTTTCTAGCCCCCCCCCCCCAAATCCCAACAGAAATGGGCCGTTTTGTTGTTGGGGTGGAAAATAGAGATCGCCTCTCCCTCCGTGCCCCCCCCCCTCTCTCGCCCCGTGGTTTGGTGGGTTGGCAGGTTTTCTTTCCGGGAGGGGTTGGGGGGAGGGGTTAGCGTTGCAAAAGTAGAAATGCCAAAGCCTTGTGGGGAAGGGGAGGGGTTGAAAGAAGGGGAGGGAAGGGAAAGAGGGGAAAAGAAGGAAGGGAAGAGAAGGAAAGAAGGGGAAAAGTAGGAAGGGACGGGAAGGAGGGGTAAAAGAAGGAAGGGAAAGGAAAGGAGGAAGAGGGAAGGGAAGGGAAGAAGGGGAAAAGAAAGAAGGGAAGGGTAGAAAAGGAGAAGAGGAAGGGAAAGAAGGGAAAAAGAAGGAAGAGAAAGGAAAGGAGGAAGAGGGAAGGGAAGGGAAGAAGGGGAAAAGAAAGAAGGGAAGGGTAGAAAAGGAGAAGAGGAAGGGAAAGAAGGGAAAAAGAAGGAAGAGAAAGGAAAGGAGGAAGAGGGAAGGGAAGGGAAGGGAAGAAGGGGAAAAGAAAGAAGGGAAGGGTAGGAAAGGAAGAAGAGGGAAGGGAAAGAAGGGAAAAGGAAGAGAAAGGGAAGGAGGAAGAGGGAAGGGAAGGAAAGAAGGGAAAAAGAAAGAAGGAAAGGGAAGAAAAGGAGGAAGAGGGAAGGGAAGAAAAGAAGGGGAAAAGAAAGAAGGGAAGGAAGAAAGGAGGAAGAGGAAAGGGAAGGAAAGAAGGGAAAGGAAAGAAGGAGGAAAGAAGGAAGGGAAGGAAAGGAGGAAGAGGGAAGAGAAGGAAAGAAGGGGAAAAGAAAGAAGGGAAGGGTAGAAAAGGAGAAGAGGAAGGGAAAGAAGGGAAAAAGAAGGAAGAGAAAGGAAAGGAGGAAGAGGGAAGGGAAGAGAAGGAAAGAAGGGGAAAAGAAAGAAGGGAAGGGTAGGAAAGGAAGAAGAGGGAATTGAATTGAATTGAATTGAATTGATTTTATTTGTAGGCCGCCCTTTTCCCTGAGGGGACTCAGGGCGGCTCACAGAAACCAGGGAGAGGGGAATACAATACAATACAGTACTAAGACAACAACACATAATAAAAATGATACACAACATGCATACAACATTCGGGCGGGGTAATGGTCCTTATCCCCAGGCCTGACGGGCGAGCCAGTTCTTCAAGGCTGTGCGGAAGGCCTGGACGGTGGAGAGGGTACGAATCTCTACGGGGAGCTCGTTCCAAAGGGTCGAAGGCCCTCCTCCTTGTGGTTGCCAGCCGACATTGGCTGGCCGATGGAATGCGGAGGAGGCCTAACCTATGAGATCTTATAGGCCGTAGGGAGGTAATTGGCAGAAGGCGGTCTCTCAAGTATCCCGATCCACTGCCATGTAGGGCTTTATGGGTGGTCAATAGCACCTTGAAGCGCATCCGGAGATCGACAGGTAGCCAGCGCAGCTCGCGGAGGATAGGTGTAATGCGGGTGAATCGGGGTGCACCCGCAATCACTCGCGCGGCTGCGTTCTGCACTAGCTGAAGTCGCCGGATGCTCTTCAAGGGCAGCCCCATGTAGAGCACATTGCAGTATTCCAGCCTAGAAATCATGAGGGCCCGAGTGACTGTTGTGAGAGCCTCCCGGTTCAGGTAGGGTCGCAACAGGTAGGGAAGGGAAAGAAGGGAAAAGGAAGAGAAAGGGAAGGAGGAAGAGGGAAGGGAAGGAAGGGAAAAAGAAAGAAGGAAAGGGAAGAAAAGGAGGAAGAGGGAAGGGAAGAAAAGAAGGAGGAAAGAAGGAAGAGAAGGAAAGAAGGGGAAAAGAAAGAAGGGAAGGGTAGGAAAGGAAGAAGAGGGAAGGGAAAGAAGGGAAAAGGAAGAGAAAGGGAAGGAGGAAGAGGGAAGGGAAGGAAAGAAGGGAAAAAGAAAGAAGGAAAGGGAAGAAAAGGAGGAAGAGGGAAGGGAAGAAAAGAAGGGGAAAGAAAGAAGGGAAGGAAGAAAGGAGGAAGAGGGAAGGGAAGGAAAGAAGGAGGAAAGAAGGAAGAGAAGGAAAGAAGGGGAAAAGAAAGAAGGGAAGGGAAGAAAAGGAGGAAGAGGGAAGGGAAGAAAAGAAGGGGAAAAGAAAGAAGGGAAGGAAGAAAGGAGGAAGAGGAAAGGGAAGGAAAGAAGGAGGAAAGAAGGAAGAGAAGGAAAGAAGGGGAAAAGAAAGAAGGGAAGGGTAGAAAAGGAGGAAGAGGGAAGGGAAGGAAAGAAGGGAAAAAGAAAGAAGGAAAGGGAAGAAAAGGAGGAAGAGGGAAGGGAAGAAAAGAAGGGGAAAAGAAAGAAGGGAAGGAAGAAAGGAGGAAGAGGAAAGGGAAGGAAAGAAGGGAAAGGAAAGAAGGAGGAAAGAAGGAAGGGAAGGAAAGGAGGAAGAGGGAAGAGAAGGAAAGAAGGGGAAAAGAAAGAAGGGAAGGGTAGGAAAGGAAGAAGAGGGAAGGGAAAGAAGGGAAAAGGAAGAGAAAGGAAAGGAGGAAGAGGGAAGGAAAAAAAGTGGGATGATAATTATACCAAATGAATCCAATTTGTAACTTAGAGA
>NW_022473820.1:20000-26916 GCF_009769535.1 Thamnophis elegans | reverse complement strand
GGGGGAGGGAAAGGGGAGAGGGGGGGGAGAGAGAGTATAATGACCAAAAGTGGGTGCAATATTCCAAGTGTGGTCCTACCAAAGGATTATAAAGTGGTATTATCACTTCACTACCTGAAGCACAATACCGGGACGTACGTGTGTGTGTGTGTGTGTGTGTTTGTGTGTGTATCAAAAGAATGCAAAAAAAAAAAGGCACCTTGACTTTTTGACTCCTTTCCCTTTTCTGCCTCAGTACATTTAATGGCACCCATTAGAATTAAATCAAGGCTAGAGCGAGACAAGGATTTTGAATGAAGGGTTGCTTGTAAATAAAATCTGTTACGTCATGCATGCAGTCCGGGGGGAAAAAATGTCCCTTCTGCAGTGGCCATTTTGTATGTGTTGACTGTATATATCGGAGGCCTCCTCTTGCTTTTCCTGGGACCCCACTTAAAGTGATCTTCGACTCCCCTGGTTTTCCTCAGCCGAATCCAAAATGAGGGGAACGTAAGGACGGTTTTACGTCCTGAATGGGTGTGAAAGAGACGAAATCTGTGTTTAAACACAGAAGCACCCGAAACCATACCCAGGTATCCACACTGCGAATAAACAGTGACCTTTTACATCTTAGTTTTCCTCCTCTTCCTTAAACGGTTGATTAGCCAGAATTGGAAATCAGGGTAGGGTTTATTCATGCGCTGTGTTTTATTTGATAAACGTCGAAGTATGTAAATACAGATTTCTCTCTCTCTCTCTTTTTTTTTTTTACAGTCGCTGAAACAAATGCAGAAAAATCACATTTATTAGCATAGAGATGAGTTTAATCAAATCAGTGGCGAGTACAAATTAGCCACAGGAAATGTAATGAGCTGGGAATTAATTAGCGGCATAATGATAATAACTTCGCCTGCTGATTAGTTAGTGGCCAAGGCAATCCCCAAAGGCTTTTCCTTGTGTTCCTTCAACAGCTGATCTTTTCTGTTTGCAAGGGATCTGGAGTGGAAGGGGACGGTTGAGAGGCTCCGTGGAGAAAGGGGGAAAAGGTGGGGAAATGAAACAGGAAGAGAGAGCGGACGGAAGACAGGAAGTCAAATGAGGCTTTCACCTTGGAATTGGCAAATCCGGCAACTTCTGCTGAGTTAGATGATGACGGCTCCTCCTTCTCCTTCCCTTCCTTCTTCCTCTCCTGCTTCTCATCCTGTTCTTCTCCTCTTTCTCCTCCCCCTCCCCCTCCTCCTCTTCTTCTTTTTCTTCTTTCTCCTCCTTTTTCTCCTTCTTTTTCTCCTTCTCATCTTCAATCTCCTCTTCTTCTTTTTTCTCCTTCCTCCTCCTTCTTTTTCTCCTTCTGCTCTTCAACCTCCTCTTCTTCTTTTTCTCCTTCTCCCCCTCCTCCTGTTCTTCTTGTTCTTCTTCTTCTCTCCCTCCTTCTCCACCTCCTCCCGCCTCCTCTTCTTCTTTTTCTCCTTCTCTTCAACCTCCTCTTCTTCTTTTTCTCCTTCTCTTCAACCTCCTCTTCTTCTTTTTCTCCTTCTCTTCAACCTCCTCTTCTTCTTTTTCTCCTTCTCCTTCTCCTCCTCCCCTCCCCGACTTCTTTTTCTCCTTCTCCCCCACTTCTTCTTTTTCTCCTTCTCCTCTCCGCCTCCTCCCTTTCTTCTTGTTCTCCTCCTCCTCCTGTTCTTCTCCCCCTCCTCTTCTTCTTTTTCTCCTTTCTCCTCCTTTTCTCCTTCCTTTTCTCCTTCGTTTTCTCCTTCTCCTCTTCAACCTCCTCTTCTTTTTCTCCTTCTCCTCCTCCCCTCCACCACTTCTTCTTTTTCTCCTTCTCCTTCTCTCCCTCCTCCTCCCCTTCTTCTTGTTCTCCTCCTCCTCTTCTTCTTCTCCTCCTTCTCTTCTTCTTGTCCTTCTTCTTCTCCTTCTCCTCCCCCTCCTCCTCTTCTTCTTTTTCTCCTTTCTCCTCCTCTTCTCCTTCTTTTCTCCTTCTCCTCTTCAGCCTCCTCTTCTTCTTTTTCTCCTTCTCCTCCTCTTCTCCTTCTTTTCTCCTTCTCCTCTTCAGCCTCCTCTTCTTCTTTTTCTCCTTCTCCTTCTCCCCCTCCTCCTCCCCTTCTTCTTCTCCTCATTCTCTTCTTGTTCTTCTTCTTCTCTCCCTCCTTCTCCACCTCCTCCTGCCTCCTCCTCCTGTTCTTCTTTTTCTCCTTCTCCTCTCCTCCTCCTCCTCCTCCTTCTCCTCCTCCTCCTCCTCCTCCTCCTTCTCCTCCTCCTCTTCCTCCTCCTTCTCCTCCTCCTCCTCCTCCTTCTCCTTCTCCTCCTCCTCTTCCTCCTCCTTCTCCTCCTCCTTCTTCTTCTCCTTCTCTTCCTCTTCCTCTTGGCAGGTAGGAAAAAAGAATTCAAGCTCCGAATTAAGGCTTTAAGAAAACAGGCTCAGCTCCAGTCTTCTACGTGAGATCCTGAGAACTCCTGAGACGAAATACAGGTAGTCCTCAACTTACGAGAGTTCGTTTAGAGATCGTTCAAAATCACAACAGCACTGAAAAAAAGGGACTTCTGACCATTTTTCACAATTACAACCAGTGGTGGGATTCAAATTTTTTAACGACCGGTTCTGTGGGCATGGCTTGGCAGACATGACTGAGTCACATGACCCCCACCAAGCCACACCCACCAAGCCACGCCCACAGAACTGGCAGAAAAAGCAGCTCCTGCGGCCTGTCCCTTTATGGTCCCCTGCTCCACCCCACCCCACCCCCCCCGCATCGAAGTACCTTAAAGGGACACCACAGTCCAGCTGCCTTCCGAACAACTTTGCTGCAATGCCATTCCTCCAGCACAGCAGGCCGTTCTCCTGGCTGGGTCTGGCAATGGGGTGCACCTGTGCGGCCAGCGCGAAGAACAGAGTGGCGACGGGACTTCAGGCCTCTTTTTCAACCTGTAGTTTTCGATGCAAGATGGTTGCAGCTGCTGCCTCTTTGCTGACCGCCGGTGCCGGGAACGTGGGCGGGCTCCCCAACTGCCGCGGCGCTGGAACGATCTTAACCAATACATGTTTATGTTTGTTTATTAGTCATATGCGTAGAATTTCTCCTTATTTTCGGTTCAGTGTTTTAGTGTTCACTGTTTTTAGAATAGTGTAATTTTAATTTTGCTAACAATTTGAATGTAGGCCCCTCTTGATCTTGAGGCCCTAGGCTGAAGCCTAGTTAGCCTATAGGAAAATCCGGCCCTGGCTTCAGGGATGAAACCCTCATCCTCAGAGAAATCCTGTTCAGCCGGATCATCGTGTTTCCCCCCACCCCGACGGATTCCTCACTAGCCAGGAAGGAGTGGGGGGATGATGGACGCTGCAGGCAGTTGGGGAGCCAATCTAGGCTGACAATGGTCTCGTCACATGTTTGCACCACTTTGGGAGAACCAGTTGTTAACTTTCTGAGCAGTTTGGTGAATTGGTTGTTGGAAGAAATCATTAGGGCAGAGAACCGGTTGTTAAATTATTTGAATCCCACCACTGGTGCAGACCCGTGACAACAAAAAGCTTAGCCATCCCTGGGTTTCCTGCTTCAGCAGGGGGTTAGACTAGAAGTCCTCCAAGGTCCTTTCCAGTATTCTGTTATTCTGATCAGGCCCATCTTTTTCCATCTGTACAAAAGGGTTGCTTGCTGTAGACTTTATTGGCCGGTCTCATGGCTGAGCATCCCTTGACGGCTTCTTCCTCACAGGCATGGTTGTGTCGTTTGTAGTTAACTGCCTCGACAGCAGTCGTAGTGTGAATAGCTAAGTGAGGTCCACCTTCAGCCACCGGCCTGTTCTTAGCATCCACTGAGACCAAGGTGTCCTCTCCCCGGTTCAATTAGTCTGTTTTATTCCAACACTACAGGAACTCCCTCTTTGCCTCGTCCGGCAGACACAGCCGGGAGGGTTCGTCTGAAAACAAAGCAGATTGAAGCGTTTAGGTTACTCAGCTGTGTGGCCAGCAGGATGCTGCCTCGGTGACTCTGGGACATCACTTTTGCAAGGCTGGACTTTGTCAGAAGGAGAGAGGAAAAATTGGCTTCTGCTGGGCCGACAGAAAATAGGAGACGTGCAAATTAACTGTTTGGACGCCAGCGGTGATCAAAGGTGGAGGGAAGCCGTCAGTCAGCTCTGAATTTATTCTCTGGCTAGTTAGCCTCAATATGACAGTCACAAGCTGGATCACAACATTATAAAACCCCGTACTGGAACCGGTCTGAAGCCAAACTGATCTGCTGTCGTTACAGCACTGAGCAGGTCGATGGGATCCATTTGGAAAGTTTATAAGCCTTGATTGAGAGTGGAATGGAATGGAGTGGAATGGAATGGAGTGGAGTGGAGTGGAGTGGAGTGGAGTGGAGTAGAGTAGAGTAGAGTAGAGTAGAGTAGAGTAGAGTAGAGTAGAGTAGAGTAGAGTAGAGTAGAGTAGAGTAGAGTAAAGTAGAGTAGATAGAGTAGAGTAGAGTAGAGTAGATAGAGTAGAGTAGAGTAGATAGAGTAGAGTAGAGTAGAATAGAACAGAACAGAACAGAACAGAACAGAACAGAATAGAATAGAATAGAATAGAATAGAATAGAATAGAATAGAATAACAGAGTTGGAAGGAACCTTGGAGGTCTTCTAGTCCAACCCCTTGCTTAGGCAAGAAATGCTACACCCACTTCAGACATATGGTTATCCAACATCTTCTTAAAGACTTCCAGTGTTGGAGAACCCACAACTTCTGGAGGCAAATTGTTCCATTGATTAATTGTTCCCACTGCCAGGAAATTTCTCCTTATTTCTAGGTTGCTTCTGTTCTTGGATTAGTTTCCACCCATTGCTTCTTGTCCTCTGCCTTCAGGTGCCTTGGAGAACAGCTTGACTCCCTCTTCTTTGTGGCAGCCCCTGAGATATTGGAACACTGCTATCATGTCTCCCCTGGTCCTTCTTTTAATCAAACTAGACATACCTAATTCCTGCAAGCGTTCCTCGTATGTTTTAGCCTCCAGTCCCCTAATCATCTTGCCATTGTTCTTAAGGCCAGGATTTTAGGCCTCATGGCAGCGAAATCAGGTTGCGGGGCTGGTGGGCAACGGTGCCAAAGAACATTGCAGCCTTCCAAGGTCCTTTGTGTGTCCAGAGCTCCCTGCATCAAAGGCAAGCCAAGCGACGAGGAGGTGGCCTTGCCCGTGACAATATGGAAGTGTGAAGGGCTTAATGATGCCGCCGGTGCCATTTTAATAGGGCACTAATAGTGCCAATTCACAAAGCCCTGTCCCTGCCCTTCTGTTGGTGACAGCAAATCAGTCAGTAATTACAGAGTAATTACTCTGAAGTAAGCCGGCTGCTTTTGAAAGGGGAGGCATTAAGTAGCCACTGGACTGCAGAGGCTCACCATGCAGTGAAATGACAAAAAAAATAAATTAAAAAAAAAAAAACAGCAGAAAGTTTAAGGCCAAAGGGGAAGGCAGGGAGGGAAAAGAAACAGAATGAGTTTTAGTGTCTCTGTGCGTTTCTTTCTCATCTATTTATCTATAGTAACTCTCTCTGTCTCTTTTTTCTCAATCATATCTCTCTCTCTCCATCCATCCATCCACCCACCTACCTACCTACCATATTTTTCGTAGTATAAGACGCACCTTTACCCCCCCCACAAAAGAGCATGGAAATGTTGGTGCGTCTTATACAACGAATACAGCCATTTATGGCCTCCCGAAGCCCCGCCCCGCATCCCATTTTGCAAAAAACAGGCTGTTTTTCGCAAAAACAGGGATTTTTTTTTTAGCAAAAACAGGCTTCGGCAGGGCTGGGGGGAGGCAAAAATGCCCTGTTTTTTTGCAAAAGAAAATGGGCAAAACCTGCAATTTTTTGCAAAAACGGGGGCATTTTTGCCTTCCCCCAGCCCCCAGAAGCCCTGTGCAGGCTTCAGCAACGCTGGGGGAAGGCATAAATGCCTCAGTTTTTGCGAAAAATGGTCCATTTTCCACCTGGTTTTTGCAAAAACAGGTGAGTTTTTTCCTTCCCCCAGCCCTACTGAAGTGTACAGAGTGCTCCTGAGGGCCAGGGAGAACAAAAAAATTTTTCATACTTACCTCTTCAAAATCTTGGTGCATCTTATACACCAGTGCATCTTATAGTCCAAAAAATACAGTATCTATCTATCTATCTATCTATCTATCTATCTATCTATCTATCTATCTATCTATCTATCTATCAGCTATCAGCTATCAGCTATCAGCTATCAGCTATCTATCTAGCTATCCTTTATGATCTATGTATCTATCCTCCATGATCTATGATTTATAATCTATCTATCTATCTATCTATCTATCTATCTATCTATCTATCTATCTATCTATCATCTATCTATCTATCTACCTACCTACCTACCTACCTACCTACCTACCTACCTACCTACCTATCTATCTATTATCTATCTATCTATCTATCATCTATCATCTATCTATCTACCTACCTATCTATCTATCTCTCTATCTATCATCCATCTATCTATCATCTATCTATCTATCATCTATCTATCTATCTACCTATCTACTTACCTACCTACCTACCTACCTACCTACATCTATCTATCCATCCATCCATCCATCCATCCATCCATCCATCCATCCATCCAATATGTGAACAATACCATATAAAAGCTAAAATATTAAATTAAAACCATTAAAAAAATCACCATAGCATGGATACATAGAACTGCAATGGGATAGGTGTTATAATTTGATCTCTAAGGAAGCTAACCATTCTAACAGCTTCTGGTGCGGCTGTGTTGAGATCAGCCCAGGTGCCTTGAAATATCCTGAGGAGACATTCTTGAGCTACCTGTGTTATAGTTTGTTGCATTGTGGGCTCTCGGCCATTCCTCCCCCTAAAGAGCTAGGTCAGTAGCTGAGTAACTCAAATGGTTCATTATGTCCGTCTTCACTCTCCCG
>NW_022473820.1:0-15000 GCF_009769535.1 Thamnophis elegans | reverse complement strand
ATTTATAAAAAATAATAAAAGCGGGATTTAAATAAATAACTGTACACTTTTATTTATTAGATTTGTATTCCACCTTTATTACTTTATAACTAACTCAAGGCAGCAAGCGTATTTAATAGTCCTTCTTCCTTCTCTTTTCCCCACAATGGAAATGGATTGTGATAGATGGGGGGATTGGGCTGAGAGAAACTGACTGGCTCAAAGTCATCCAGATGGCTTTCATTCCTAAAGTGGGACTAGAACTCACAGTCTCCTGGTGACTGGCCCAAAGTCACCCAGCTGGCTTTCATGCCTAAGATGAGACTAGAGCTCACTGTCTCCTGGTGATTGGCCCAAAGTCACCCAGCTGGCTTTGATCCCTAAGACAGGATTAGAACTCACAGTCTCCTGTTGACTGGCCCAAAGTCAGCCAGTTGGCTTTCATGCCTAAGGCAGGACTAGAATGCATGGTCTCCTGGTTTCTACTTGCCACCTGAAGCCGTACACCAAACTGGTTCTCTTTGATACATCTCAAGCAAGTCTGGTGGTCCACTGCTGTTCTGAGCTAGCCCTCCCAAGATCATGAAGCAGACTCTTTGTCCCGACAAAACCTCTTTTATTTAGGTTAAAGGGAATTCC
Organism: Thamnophis elegans; assembly: GCF_009769535.1. Taxonomy (NCBI): domain Eukaryota; kingdom Metazoa; phylum Chordata; class Lepidosauria; order Squamata; family Natricidae; genus Thamnophis; species Thamnophis elegans. The sequence continues at coordinate 14,382 of NW_022473820.1, read as the reverse complement.
TCTCCAGCAAAGTCTGGGCCATGAGATTTCACAACTACAGACCTTTATCAGGCTTGGAGAGTTGCCAGGCCGATATCTTCCAAATGCCACTCTGTAGCAGCAATTACTTGGCAAGAAGTCAGGACCAGATCTTCCCCCGAATGAATTGAACTAATTGTCTCCTGCAAACTCCCCTCCCCTTTCGCTCCTCTTTATTCCCTATGGGAGGGGCCACCTGTGGCTTTACTCCCGAGTTGGCCCTTGTTCCTTAGCTGTTCCCTTCTCCTGGCAGCTCTGTGCATGCACACACAGGGAACAGGCTCCAGTTGTTCTTCTGCCCCACTGATCTCCGATTCTGAAGGCAGCTGGTAACTGCCAGATGGCCCTGGCCCCATCTCTGCCTCTGATGCAGAGCCTTCATCAGAGCCTTCCCCAGACTCCAGGACTGGCCCATGTTCCTCTCCAACTTCGTCACTGTCTGAGTCTGCCACCAGCTCCACTGGCTGCTGGTGGGCCACAACAACTGCTTTCTATGAAGTCCAATTTTCTAGTTTTGACTTTGGAAACCTATTTCCTCTGCCCCATTTTCCACCTTTCCTTTCAGCTGGATTTAAAAATACACAGAAAAATCTACGGGGAATTGATGGGAGCCCAAAGCAAGCTGCAGTCTCTTTTATCATGTAAATGCATATTTTTGCTAGGGAAATATTTTGCTGTTGCATGAGTCACCGTTCGCAAGACCAGGCACTCATCTAGCAACATGCTTTGCCTACAGAGATTCTCAGGGATCCAGGTCATGATTGCCCCAAAGGTGCTTTTTTTACAAGAGACAAATGGACTTTCTGGTTTTTCTTTGAAGACGTTTCGCTCCTCATCCAAGAAGCTTCTTCTGCTCAGAAGGAGCCTCTTGGGTGAGAAGCAAAACGTCTTCAATGAAAAAACCAGAAAGTCCATTTGTTTCTTGAAAAAAAAGCACCTTTAGGACAACATGCTTTGCTTGTTTTGGACTGAGCATTGCACACGAACATGGGGAAGGCCGGATTAGATGATCTCTAAAATCCCTTCCAATTGCACCATCTGCTGATGTGGGCAGTGAGCCAAATTGTTGCTTCCCCAGAGGTGGGTTCCTACCAGTTTGCACCTATTTGGTAGAACCGGTTCATCAAATCTACCGAACCGGTTAGAAGAGGTTCCACCAGTGGACCCGGAAAGCAGGCCACACCTACAGAAGAGGTTCCAAAATTGTTTGAAACCCACCACTGGTCCTTGGATATGATTATTCTACACTATCATGCTCCTATTTATAAAACTCAGTGCCTTTGTGAAAGGGAAGGATGACTACTGCGTTTGTGGCGCAATCAGAACATTGTGTGTGTTGAAGTTGTTTTAACGCAAACCAAAGATGCCTTTTAAAAAACAAGGTTACATCCTATTCTTATGCATGCCAGTGCTGGGTGTGAGGTGATTTAAGGTGGTTCTGACAAGTGTCGTCAGCATCTTCATATCTGGTCACATGGGCGGCAAGCCACTCCCATCCGGTCACATGGGCGGCAAGCCACTCCCATCCGGTCACATGGGCAGCAAGCCACTCCCATCCGGTCACATGGGCGGCAAGCCACTCCCATCCAGTCACATGGGCAGCAAGCCACTCCCATCTGGTCACATGGGCGGCAAGCCACTCCCATCCGGTCACATGGGCGGCAAGCCACTCCCATCCGGTCACATGGGCGGCAAGCCACTCCCATCCGGTCACATGGGCGGCAAGCCACTCCCATCCGGTCACATGGGTGGCAAGCCACTCCCATCCGGTCACATGGGCAGCAAGACACTCCCACAAAGGAGGCCACACCCACAGAGTAGGTTCGAACAATTTTTGAAACCCACCACTGCGCTTGCCACTTGGGGGTATGCCACTTCTGGGCATGAAAGCATTGTTAATTTTGTATAGTTAAGGATGTACTCATTTATGCAATCATTGTACAGGTAGAGCCCTCAATTTACGGCCATTCATTTAGAGACTGTTCAAACTTAACAACAGCACCGGAAAAAGGGACAGGACCATTTTTTCACACTTACGACCATTGCAGAATCCCCATGGTCATGGGATCAGAACTCAGAGGCTTGGCAACGGATGCATTTTTATAACGGTTGCAGTGTTCGAGGGTCATGGAATCCCTTTTTGGGACCTTCTGGCAAGCAAAATCAACGGGGAGGCCATTCACACTTTGACTTAGAACATCTTCTCTAGGGATATTAACAGGTTAACAGATTTGGAAGGGACCTTATAGGTCATCTAGTCCAACCCCCCACTCAAGCGGGAGACCCTTCACCATTTCTGACAAATGGCAGTCCAATCTCTTCTTGAAAGTCTCAAGTGATGAAGCTCCCACAACTTCCGAAGGCAACTTCTGTTCCATCGGTTGATCGTTCTCACTGTCAGGAAATTTCTCCTTATTTCCAGGTTGAATCTCTCTCCTCGGTCAGTTTCCATCCATTATTCCTTGTCTGGCTTTCAAGTGCTTTGGAAAGTAGCTTGACCCCCTCCTCTCTGGAGCAGCCCTTCAAATGTTGGAAGACTGCTGTCATGTCTCCCCTGGTCCTTCTCTTCACTAGACTAACCATGCCCAGTTCTGTAACCGTTCTTCATAAGTTTTAGTCTCCAGACCCCTAATCATCCTGGTTGCTCTCCTCTGCACTTTTTCTAGAGTCTCAACATCTTTTTTATAGTGTGGTAACCCAAACTGTAGGCTGTACTCTAGGTGTGGTCTTACTAGGGCTTTATAGAGTGGTATTAGTACCTCACTTGATCTTGATTGTATCCCTCTGTTAATGCAATTTAGGATTGCATTGGCTTTTTTGGCTGCCGCTGCACACGGCTGGCTCCTATTTAATTAGGTATAGGTATAGGTATTTTATTTGTATGCCGCCCTTTTCCCTGGGGGGACTCAGGGCGGCTCACAGTTCAAGGGAGGGAGGACAAACCAAGTTAAACACATAAGATAATACATTGTTAAAAGCACAACATTCATACAATTTGGGTGGGGTTAAGATCTTTAGCCCCAGGCCTGTCGGGACAGCCAGGTTTTAAGGGCTATGCGGAAGGTCTGGAGGGTGGTGAGGGTACGAATCTCCACGGGGAGTTCGTTCCATAGGGTCGGAGCTGCCACCGAGAAGGCTCTCCTCCACGTGGTTGCCAGTCGACATTGACCAGCTGATGGAACTCGGAGGAGGCCTAATCTATGGGATCTAATTGGTCGAGTGGAGGTAATTGGCAGTAGGCGGTCTCTCAAGTACCCAGATCCAATACCATGCAGGGCTTTGTAGGTGACAAGTAGCACCTTGAAGCGCACCCGGAGATCGACAGGTAGCCAGTGCAGCTCGTGGAGGATAGGTATTGTGTGGGTGAAACGAGGTGCACCCACGATCGCTCACTTACTGGTTGTCCAGTAAGATTCATTGATCCTTCTCACAGTTATTGCTATTGAGCCTGGTTTCATCCAGTCTATATGTCTACTGCACTGAATTTCTTTTTGTTAGATAGGGCCCAATGTTCAAGACTGTCAAGATCCACCTGGATCTTAAGCCTATCTTCTACAGTGTTGGCTATTCCTGATCATGCCCAATCGTGATTTATACATTCCAGATCTTGTTTTCAGCAAGTATAACTCTTGTTTATGGAGATTCTCCATCATTCGGGTCCTGGTTGCCCCAAAGATGCTTTTTCAAAAGGCAACTAGATTTTCTTGGGTTTTATTCCTTGAAAACTTTTCATGCAAGAAGAACTGAATAAGCTTTTTTAGATGGAAAGTGAAAGGTTTTCCAGAAAGAAAGTGATGAAAGAAATGTCCTTCTGGGTTCAGCTCCGTGGGAAAAAAGACACTGGAGACATGGAGGCTGCTTGGAAAGATGGTTTATTGTTGGACAGGGCCACATGGCTTGAGTCCTGAACAGAAAGGGGGGATCACATGCTTCAGTGTTGGTGGAGAAGAAGAGAAGGGCTGAGGGAGGGGCTTGCTAGGCTTTTTATAACCTGTTTAATCCCACCTCTCTGTTTCCTGTTCCTGTGTAAGAAATGTATTCTGATTGGTTGTCAGACTCCCATGGGGCCATGCAGGGGCAACTATCTAGGCTGTGTTTTGAATCAAGGTATGGATGAGTTCTCAGATGCCATGTGGTCAGTTGGGGCCAATATTACCATGCTTTGATCCCATCCCTCTGCAGATGAAGTGGAGAAGTCTTTATTAGGTAAAGGGACTAGCTCGGCCTTCTTAATGGCCCATTGACAAAGTGGGGATGGGCAGGAAGCTACAGGCAGCTATTCTGTCTTTTAAAACACGTTTCTTTCTTTTCACATCCAGAGAAATATTCTGCCTTTTCAATATTTCCTAGGATATTTCATTTTTCTGGGAGAGGGCTGGATGATAACTTCCCACAAAAGAAAAACAATCAGAAAAGTCCAGTTGTCTTTTGGGAAAGCATCTTTGGAAGTACAACTCTTCCATTTTTCAACCTTTTTAGTATCCGGTCATTAATTCAGCTTATAACCCTGTCATGGCTGATGTGCTAGGATTGGAGATCTGATTTCTAAAAACAAATATGACATTTAAGAAATGTTGAGTCAGCTTGCAGAATGACAATAGAAATGGGAGACCACAGTCCTCACTTTAATCTGCTAGGGGTGTCTTAAAGGAATGTCCTCAGGGTGTGGTAAAGTCAATAGCAATAGCAATAGCAATAGCAATAGCAGTTAGACTTATATACCGCTTCATAGGGCTTTCAGCCCTCTCTAAGCGGTTTACAGAGTCAGCATATCGCCCCCATAGTCTGGGTCCTCATTTCACCCACCTCGGAAGAATGGAAGGCTGAGTCAACCTTGAGCCGGTGAGATTAGAACCGCTGAACTGCAGATAACAGTGAGCTGAAGTGGCCTGCAGTACTGCACCCTAACCCCTGCACCACCTCGGCTCTAAATGTCAAAATGGCAGCTGTGACATGTGATTGGAGTTATGCATTATATGTGTGTGTGTCTGTGTCTGTGTGTCTGTGTGTCTGTGTGTGTGCGCGCCTGTGTGCGCACGCGCACGCAATACACTTCATCTTGACCTTTTAAGCCATACTCTGTGGGCATCACTGGAAAAACATGGAAGCGCCAGTTTGGCCTAGTGGTTAAGGCACCATGCTGTAAACCAGGCGATTGTGAGTTTGAGCCAATCACAGTCGACCATGAGTTCTAGTCCTGCCTAAGGCATGAAATCTAAGTAGGTGACTTAGGCCCAAACACCAGGAAACTGAGAGTTCTAGTCCCACCTTTGGTCTGAAAGCTGGTTGGGTGACTTCGGGCCGATCACCAGGAGAAGATGAGTTCTAGTTCTACCTTATGTATGAAAGCCTGCTGGGTGACTTTGGGCCAGTCACTCTCTCTCAGCCCAGCCCACCTTAAAGAGTTGCTGTTGTAGGGGAAAATAGGAGGAAGAAATTTTAGGCATGTTTGACATGTTGAGTTATTTGTAGAAATGATAAAGGCAGGGAAGGAAAGGAAAAGAAAAGAAGGAAGGAAGGAAGGAAGGAAGGAAGGAAGGAAGGAAGGAAGGAAGAAAGAAAGAAAGAAAGAAAGAAAGAAAGAAAGAAAGAAAGAGGCAGGGGAGTGGAACTAAAGTAAAGTAAAGTAAAGTAAAGGAAGGAAGGAAGGAAGGAAGGAAGGAAAGAAGGAGGCAGGGAAGGAGAGGGAAGAGGAAGAAAAGGATGAAAGAAAGAAGAAAGAAAGAGAGAGAGAAAAAAAGAAAGAAGGAAGGAAGGAAGGAAAGAAAGAAAGAGAGAAAGAAAGAAAGGAAGGAAGGAAGGAAGGAAGGAAGGAAAGAAAGAAAGAAAGAAAGAAAGAAAGAAAGAAAGAAAGAAAGAGGCAGGGGAGTGGAACTAAAGTAAAGTAAAGTAAAGTAAAGTAAGTAAGTAAGGAAGGAAGGAAGGAAGGAAGGAAGGAAGGAAGGAAGGAAAGAAGGAGGCAGGGAAGGAGAGGGAAGAGGAAGAAAAGGATGAAAGAAAGAAGAAAGAAAGAGAGAGAGAGAAGGGAGGGAAGGAGGAAGGAAGGAAGAAAGAAAGAAAAGAGAGAAAGAAAGGAAGGAAGGAAGGAAGAAAAGAAAGAAAGAAAGAAAGAAAGAAAGAAAGAAAGAAAGAAGCAGGGGAGTGGAACTAAAGTAAAGTAAAGTAAAGTAAAGGAAGGAAGGAAGGAGGCAGGGAAGGAGAGGGAAGGGGAAGGAAAGGATGAAAGAAAGAAGAAAGAAAGAGAAAGAAAAAGAAGGAAAGAAGGAAGGAAAGAAAGAGAGAAAGAAGAGAAGGAAGGGAAGAAAGAGAAAGAAAGAGGGAGGGAGGGAGGGAGGGAGGGAGGGAGGAAGCCAGGCAGGCAGGCAGAGGAAGGGAAGGGAGGAAGAGTCAGATTTGGTTAGAATCTGGGTTAGCATTTTAGGAAGGAAGGAAGGAAGGTCCCAGTAACTTAATTTTGGATGGTACAGCCCAGCCTTCCAGTCCTGAGCCACGTCTATCTCCTACCTGCCAGAGTGATTTAGGGTAGTGCTTTTGCAATACTTGATTGCTAAAATATCCTTGTAAAAAAAATGGTATTGACTATACAGTGAGCCGTAAACAGAAGGGTGCAGTGAAAGACAGGTGTAATTCATGTTTATTATACACTGAGAGTTTACAAGCTGAACTCATTGCTTTTATTACATATTGAAATTTTACAATCCATGAAAGGCGGAAACTTTTGGAGTGATAAATAGAGTTTGCCTACATCGCCCCCCCACACACACACACACAACTGAACCTTTGCAGTGCAATTTTCCCTCCTTCTTAAGACAGAGCCCAGGTGCGCGAGGAGAGTTTGGGAACATGTCCTCTGGGGGTTTGGGATGCTCAAAGCACATTCATGGAGCTTGGGGATTTTTGAAGAACGAAAAGCAAAACCAGGATATGAAAAGAAGGACTAGGGGAGACATGATAGCAGTCTTCCAATATCTCAGGGGTTGCCACAAAGAAGAGGGAGTCAAACTATTCTCCAAGGCACCTGAGGGTAGAACAAGAAGCAATAGGTGGAAACTAATCAAGGTGAGAAGCAACTTAGAACTGAGGAGAAATTTCCTGACAGTTAGAACAATTAATCAGTGGAACAGAAATTGCCTCCAGAATTTGTGAATGCGCCAACACTGGAAGTCTTTAAGAAGACGTTGGATAGCCATTTGTCTGAAACGGTATAGGGTTTCCTGCATAGGCAAGGGGTTGGACTAGAAGACCTCCAAGGTCCCTTCCAACCCTGCTATTGTATTATACACCCTGGCCTTTTTCCTGTAACTTTGAAATGGGATATGTTCCATTTCTCTCAGATACTTTACTAACCAACCCCATGACTTAATCGACAAATGTTCTAGTCCTCATTGTAGTTATAAGCTAAGGACTACTTGCATCGTCATTTCTCTCCTGCTGCTGATTGTGATTTTGAGCGGCATCGAACCGCTTGCTAAAGGAAGGCAAAGGGATCGTAGACGCCTTGCGTGTTAGTTGCAGGTCGAAATGAAGGAACAGCTTTGCCCTCTCAGCAGAAATCCTTTTGTGGTTTCCAGCGGCGTTAGGCCTGTACGCGTGGCACATCCGTGAAGTTAATTACAACCGCGTGGAGATTCATTGCAAATTGTTCCCAGTTATAACTGAAGAATTCACTGGGACAAGAAGGGCTAATTATATCCCACTTGTTACTGCTGCGCCTAGTTAATATTCCAACAGCTGCCTCAGGAAGATAATGACGGCTCCAGCAGAAATAACTGAACAAATAGATTTTTAAATCAGTAACAACATATTTACCCGTGTTCAACACCCCCCTCTCCCCCCCCTCCCCCCCAACATCCACCCACAGGGAAAGGTGAAGCTAGAATCCAGCTTTCCACATTCAGGGAGAAACAGAATTATTATTTTGTTTGAAATCCACATTTCCTGTATTGTGATCATTTGGCCTTGTCTCAAAGCAGAGGGGTGGAGTCTTAGGAATGACTGTGTGTGTGTGTGTGTGCGTGTGTGTGTGTGCGTGTGTGTGTGTGTGTTATGTATATATGTATAGTGTATGCACACAATGTGTGAGTATATGTATCTCTCCCCCCCTCTGTATGTGTGTGTGTGTGCGTGCGTGTGTGTGTGTGTGTGTGTGTGTGTGTGTGTACGTTTTCTGAGGTTTTCACGGGTGTTAGTATGTAGGTCTTTGGTTATTCGGGTTTTCTCCGGCGTAAAATTGGAAGCGACACTTCCAATTTTACGCGGGAGAAAACCCAAATAACCAAAGACATATGTATGTATGTATGTATGTATGTATGTATGTGTATGCATGCATATACATACATACACACACACATATGTAACCCTCCCACACAATGTGTGCATGCATCTCTGTATGTATATGTACTGTATGTGCGATAGATAGATAGATAGATAGATAGATAGATAGATAGATAGATAGATAGATAGATAGATAGATAGATAGATCTATCATTGGGATGCTGCAACGGTCATAAATGTGAAAACTGGTTATAAGTCACGTTTTTTAATGCCTTTGTAACTTTGAACCATCGCTAAGCAAATAGCTATCAGCCAAGAACTATTCTGTAGTTTTCCTATTGTTAATTAGCACAGTTTATTAAAAAAATATATGTACAGTACTTGGGATGCCATCAGGGACATAAAAGACAGCCAATGAAATTTTAGCTGCATTGATAGAGACAGATAACAGCCTTGAACTGTGAAAATTACATGATTTTATTTGATATTAGCTAATAACCTGGCATTGCCCGGTATTTATTTATAGAGAGGAAAATGTCCAGACCAAACGTAATTTCTAATGTTGGATTTTCACCCTTGTGAAGGAGGGAGCCTCCTTGTGGAGTACTGTGAAGCTGTTACCATGGCAACTGCACTACACAGTAGAAGCCATTTTATGGCAGTACAGTAGAAGCCATTTGAAGGCACAACAGGCTGTATTTTAACAGAACACACACTCCGAGGGGTTTTAGGGGTGCCTTACCCCTACAGTATTTGTTTCCAGATAGTAAGTCATCTGTGTATCAAGTTTGGTTGAAATTGCTCAAGATATTCCAGAGTTATGCTGAAATCTCTCTCTCTCCTTTCCTCCTTTCTTCCTTCCTTCCTTCCTTCTCCTTCTCTTTCACCCCTTCCTTCCTATCGTCCTTCCTTCCTTCTCCTTCTTCTTCACCTCTTTCTTCCTTCCCTTCCCTTTCTGATTCTTCCCTCCTCTCTTCCCCTCCTTTCCTCTCTCTCTCTCTCTCTCTCTCTCTCTCTCTCTCTCTCTCTCTGTAAATGTATGTATGTATATGATAAGAGGAAGATAGGAAGATAGGAAAGAAGATAAGATAAGATAACATAAGATGATAAGGTAAGGTAAGGTAAGAAGAAAGATAAGTTAAGAAGAAAGATAAGAAGAAGAAAAGATAAGATGATAAGATAAGAAGATAAGAAAGAAAGAAGATAAGACGAATAAGAAAGACGATAAGATAAGAAGAAGTAGCAGTTTTCACTTCCTCTGTCCATGACTTCAGCATTAACTGAAGATCCCAAGCCGTTGAAAAAGCAGACATGTGTCCTTCTGAGAACTTGACCTTCTAAAGAACTGTGATCAATGTGCCAATGTCACCAATTTGACCTTTTGAGGTAAGGGTGCTTTGATGCTCCGAGTGGCTTCTTTCTCAGAAATGAAACACAAGTTGTTGGTTTTTTTGACAATTACCGTGTCACACACATACTAAAGGTGTATTTATTTATTCTCCAAAAACGTTATTTCAATTAGGAAGTACATTAGCCTCTGGGATGACCAATAAAACCAGACTGTTCATTTTAGCTTCATTAAAGCGATCAATCTTTATCTGAATCGGGCTAGTTCAGAATACAGGAAAATGTTACAGGGCCCAACATTAAAACATTGAACCAAAACTTCCTATATTAGAAAACAGTACAGGTAGGCCTTGACTTACAATCATTCATTTAGTCACTGTTTGTTACACTTTTTGGAAAAAGAAGTACTTACATTGGGAAAAGTTACCTTATTTTTTTTTAAAAAAACCTGAAAACAGAACGAGATGCAACGGATTCTTATTATCATCCGAAGTCTGTGTCTGTCTTGTTGGGTTGCAGAACCAAACCAGACAGTTATGGAGGTCCAGATGACAGACTTGATAATTCCTCTGTAGAATTGAATCAGCAGCTCTTTGGACAGTTTGAGCTTCCTGAGTTGGCGCAGAAAGAACATGCTTTGTTGTGCTTTTTTGATGATGCTTTTGATGTCAGGTGTCCATTTTAAGTCTTGAGATACGATAAAACCTAGAAATTTGAAGGTCTCTACGGTTGATACTGTGTTGTCTAGTATTATACGAGGTGGTAGTATGGGAGGCAGTGATGAAATTCAAATGTTTTTACTGCCAGTTCTGTGGGCGTGGCTTGGTGGGCGTGGTGTGGTTTGGTGGGCGTGGCTTAGTGGGCATGGCAGGGGAAGGATACTGCAAAATCTCCATTCTCGTCCCACTCCAGGGGAAGGATGCTGCAAAATCTCCATTCCCATCCCACTCCAGGGGAAGGATACTGCAAAATCCCCATTCCCATCCCACTCCAGGGGAAGGATACTGCAAAATCTCCATTCCCATCCCACTCCAGGGGAAGGATATTGCAAATTCTCCATTCCCATTCCACTCCAGGGGAAGGATACTGCAAAATCTCCATTCCCATCCCACTCCAGGGGAAGGATACTGCAAAATCTCCATTCCCATCCCACTCCAGGGGAAGGATACTGCAAAATCTTCATTCCCATCCAATTCCAGGGGAAGGATACTGCAAATCTCCATTCCCATCCCATTCCAGGGGAAGGATATTGCAAAATCTCCATTCCCATCCAATTCCAGGGGAAGGACACTGCAAAATCTCCATTCCCATCTCACTCCAGGGGAAGGATACTCCCAAATCTCCATTCCCACCCTACTCTGGGGCCAGCCAGAGGTGGCATTTGCCACTTCTCTGAACTACTCAAAATTTCTGTCAGAACCTGCTGGATTTCACCCCTGATGGGAGGGTTTCTCCTAAAGTTTCCATTTCTACGGTTTTGAGTGTGTTCAGTTCCAGATTGTTCCGGTCGCACCATGAGACTAGTCATTCAACCTCCCATCTGTATGTGGTTTCAGCGTTGTCTCGAATGACACCAATCACTGTTGTATCATCTTCAAAATTCAGTAGTCCTGCCCCTTGGGCATGAAAGCCATCTGGATGACTTTGAGGCACATTTCAAAAAGAGGCAAAACTCACTTTAAAAACCTGTCTTGCTTAGCGACAGAAATTTTGGCCTCACTTGTGGTCATCAGTCGAGGACTCCCTGCCTATGCTTATTTTTTAGAACGCCCTGACTCCTTCTATGTCATTCCCAAAGGATGATAGTCTCTCTTTTTCTCTCTGTTCTTCTTTGCTTTGAAAAATGGAGTCAGGGCACTCCTTAATGTAACCTTTTCATCGGCTTCCATTGTTTTGACGGTCTCTCAGCTTCCCCGACATTCGGATTGCTTTGACAGCAAGGCATTAAAAATAAATACACAATAAAATAAATGACTTTAAAGTTTGGTTACTGATGGTTTAATTGTCGTGTTTTGAATGTACTTTTATCTTGCTGTCAGCCACCTTGAAAATCCTTGTCAGGTGGGATATAAATCTAACAAAGAATCATAAAGGTGGCAGCTTATTTCCTTAGAGCTACCCCTAAAAAAATTTCTTTTTCAAGAAGGTTTGAAATTAAGGAGAGAGAGGAGAAAGAGGATTAATTTTTCCTTGCAAAACTTTGCGGAGAGATTAGGATAAGGCCCAGAGCAAAAAAAAAGCAAAACCCTCCAGCATTTTTACTGAAAACAGTCATAATCTTTTGATGTCTGAGAAATTTGTCGACGTATATATTTAACAAGCCTTGATATCATGATTCTTTTTCGACCAAGACACAACCAAAATGCGGCTCCAGTCAGCCAGCAGAAGACCCAACTAAATCAATCTAATTCAATCAAAAGAGAGTTTAGGACTGATAATTAAAGCAAAAATAAAATATGGGCAGTCCTCAACTTACAACCATTTGTTTAAATGTCTGGGGAGATTCTCAGTCATCCAGGTCACGACTATCCCAAAGGTGTTTTTTTCTTTTCAAGAGATAACTGGATTTTCTGGGTTTTCTTTGAAGACTTTTCACTTCTCATCCAAGAAGCTTCTTCAATTCTGACTGAATGGTGGGGAATGGAAGGGTTTATACTCTTTGCAGACAGCTAGGGAGGATCTTCAGCCAACATAACGTATGTGCATGCTTCAAAGCCAAGTATATCCTAAGGCAAGAGCTTGTTCACCGCCACCCTGTACACAAGAAACCAGTCAATTACCGTATTTTTCAGAGTATAAGACGCACTGGAGTATAAGATGCACCAAGATTTTGAAGAGGAAAATTTAAAAAAAAAGTTTTTGCACTCTGCAAACCTCCCAAAAACTGCCCATTTTTGGGAAAATGGGTCTGTTTTTTGTCAAAAAAAGGGGGCATGCATAGCCTTTAGGAGGCTTATATAGTGTTCCTCGGGACTGGGGGGCACAATTGAGCAAAACACGGCATGATTTTTGCTCATTCCTGCCCCTTACTTCTCGTCCTAATGTTTTAGAAAATAAGTTGACCCCCCTGCTATTTGTGGCAGCTTCTCAAATACTAGAATACTGATATAATGCCCCCCACCAACCTCCTAGTCCTTCTTTTCTCTAGACAAGCCAGTGGTGGGTTTCAAAAATTGTTCGAACCTACTCTGTGGGTGTGGCCTTCTTTGTGGGAGTGGCTTGCCACCCATGTGACCGGATGGGAGTGGCTTGCCGCCCATGTGACCGGATATGAAGATGCCGACGACACTTGTCAGAACCACCTTAAATTACCTCACACACAGCACTGGCATGCATAAGAATAGGATGTCAACTTGTTTTTTAAAAGGCATCTTTGGTTTGCGTTAAAACAACTTCAACACACACAATGTTCTGATTGCACCACAAACGCAGTAGTCATCCTTACCTTTCACAGAGGCACTGAGTTTTATAAATATGAGCATGATAGTGTAGAATAATCATATCCAAGGACCAGTGGTGGGTTTCAAAAAATTTTGGAACCTCTTCTGTAGGTGTGGCCTGCTTTCCGGGTCCACTGGTGGAACCTCTTCTAATCGGTTCGGTAGATTTGACGAACCGGTTCTACCGAATAGGTGCGAACTGGTAGGAACCCACCTCTGAGACAAGCCAACCTCAAATCCTGCAACAGTTCTTCATATATTCCATTCTTCATATGGAAATAAATGCAGGTAGATATTCCAACCAAACTTCTGAAGCTAGAATTTCACCTATCCAGATTTATTTTATTTGTTTATTTAAAACATTTGTATAGCAGCCCGTCTTTCAACCTACTCCGGAAAAGCTCCCAATAGAAACTTAAAAGAAATATAAAATCATTTGCAAACCTGTAATACTAAAATATTAAAAACAGCCAACAAAGCCACAGTGAACTTGGAAGCCGTTTTTTCCTCTTTGTCTTGACGGGGCATAAGAAAATGAAATGAAAACCTGGCTGAACGAGGCATCATTGCTCCGATTCTAAGAGAACTTCAGGCCATCCTTTTGCCTGTGGTTGCAGCCATTCATTTAGTGACCGAAGTTACTCAACAAAATGACTTATGACCGCTTTTCACACTTATGACCATCGCAGCATCCCTGTGGTCATTGGATCAAAATTCAGATGCTTGGCAACCAACTCATATTTACGACGGTTGTCCTGGAGTCAGGCGAGGCCCTTTTGCGACCTTCTGACAAGCAAAGTCAATGGAGAAGCCAGAATCACTCAACAACCATGTTACTAATCTAACAACTGTAGTGATTTACTTAACAACTGTGGCCAAAAAGGTCATTAAATGGGGCAAAACTCATTTGACAACTGTCTCGCTTAACAATAGAAATTTTTTTGACTCGATTGTGGTTGTAAGTTGAGGACTGCTAACTGGATTTGTAATATGATGTGACCAGATCTTAATTAATCAAATTATTCTCCAAAGCACCTGAAGGCAGGACAAGAAACAATGGGTGGGAATTAATCAAGGAGAGAAACAACGTGGAATTAGGGAGAAACTTCCTAGCAGTGCGGACAATTAACCAGTGGAATAGCTGGTTTGCCTTCAGAAGTTGTGGATGCTTCACAGTGGTGGGTTGCCAATTTTTTATTACCGGTTCGGGCGTGGTCCCACGCACAAGCGACACTTTTGCGCATGTGCAGAAGCATCCAGGTGGGCGGGTGGAGCCTCCTGCCGCCACTACTACTGGTTCACC
>NW_022473819.1:0-27333 GCF_009769535.1 Thamnophis elegans | reverse complement strand
AGACCCCCCTCGGCCCCCTCCCCTTAATCAAGTGCCCACCTGCCCCAATGCCCGCCGATCGGGAGATGGGATCGGACGGAGAATTCGCTTTGACTTATTCAGTTGGAGACGGAGAACGACGACGGGGTGGAACTTCAACTCCCAGAATTCCCCAGGCTCAGGGATTCTGGGAGTTGAAGTCTACCCCGTCGTAAAAGGGGGCACCATTCCCCACCCTTGTGATAAGAAAACAGAGGAGGAGGAGAAAGGCCTTCCTTCCTCTGCCAGTTGGGGAAGATTCCTGTAGTCCAGGCAGAAAGCAATGAAGGAGCGACCTTTGAACTCTGCGTTTGTAGATCTGGTTCTTTGTGCGTCAATGAGCGTGGGAAAAGAATGAATTAAGGCAAAATACAGGGTTTAAACCCTTCTTTGGAGGGGGGGTTTCCCTCTGAAACCCCTCTGACTGGCTTGCCAATTTTTCTAAGCAGTCTTATCGATTTACAGATTGACTCATTTAACGACCGTTCAAAGTTACAACGGCATGGAAAAAACCATCTGATCGTGTTTCACGCTTACAACCATTGGAGCATCCCCCAGCATTCATGCGATCGAAATTCGTCAACCGGCTCGCATCTACGATGGTCGCAGGTTCCTAGAGGGTCACGCGCTCCCCTTTTGCAACCAGCCAACTCCAGAGTCACTTAACAACCAGGTGAGCGGCTTAACAGCTGCCGCGATTCTCTTACCAACGGCAGCAAGAACGGTGGTAAAACAGGACACAATTCAACCACGAGTGTCTCGTTTAGCGATGTAAATTCAGGGCTCCGTTCTGGTCGTAATTTCGAGGACCGCCAGTATTAAACTGATATGCAGCCGGTCCCACAAACAAGCCGCCCTCATTTTTGGTTCGAGGCCGACCCCTCAATTCAACCACGAGTGTCTCGTTTAGCGACGTAAATTCGGGGCTCCGTTCTGGTCGTAGTTTCGAGGACCCGCCAGTATTAAACTGATATGCAGCCGGTCCCACAAACAAGCCGCCCTCATTTTTGGTTCGAGGCCGACCCCTCAATTCAACCACGAGTGTCTGGTTTAGCGACGTAAATTCGGGGCTCCGTTCTGGTCGTAGTTTCGAGGACCCGCCAGTATTAAACTGATATGCAGCCGGTCCCACAAACAAGCCGCCCTCATTTTTGGTTCGAGGCCGACCCCTCAATTCAACCACGAGTGTCTGGTTTAGCGACGTAAATTCGGGGCTCCGTTCTGGTCGTAGTTTCGAGGACCCGCCAGTATTAAACTGATATGCAGCCGGTCCCACAAACAAGCCGCCCTCATTTTTGGTTCGAGGCCGACCCCTCAATTCAACCACGAGTGTCTGGTTTAGCGACGTAAATTCGGGGCTCCGTTCTGGTCGTAGTTTCGAGGACCCGCCAGTATTAAACTGATATGCAGCCGGTCCCACAAACAAGCCGCCCTCATTTTTGGTTCGAGGCCGACCCCAAAAACTATCTGCAACATTTTAAAAAAAATGTTTTGGGGGGAAATTTAATCTTAAACGTCTCTTCCTAACAGCCGAAGGGATTGGGAGGTGGGATTTCTTTTTTATTATTTTTTTTACAAAGGGATTAAAGGCGAAACCATGTTCCTACGCGGCTAATCCCTCTGCAAATTCCTCCATTTCGCCCGTCTTAAAACAAGATTTTCCCGTAGCGGCCTCCGGATTTAGGCCAAGCGGGTGGGGTTGCCATAGCAGGCAAAGGCCACCAGGTGGCGATGCTCACCTCTGCCTAACCCAGTCTCCCTCCCAAGAATTCACCCCGATAATCCAGCTGGATTTATTTTATATTTTATTATTTCGTGGTGTTTTTTTTGGCCTTCCCAGAACGGAGGGATGGAAAGGAGCCAAAGAGCCATAACATTAATCAGAGCAAAATGTCCCAGCACAAAAACATCCTCTTTTTTTCCCTCCCCCCACTTCTCTGCTGCTTGGGGGGGAGGGGTGAATGCAGGAACATTGCCCCCACCCCCGGACAAATTTCTCTCCAGCTCTCATTAAACGATCCTGGATACCTGTGTTGGAAGAACAGAATGAAAAACACGGAGGGCGATAGGAAAGGACAAGAAAAAGGAGGAGTCCTCGATTTACGGCGGAAAATTGAGTCGAGAATTTCCACTTGACTCCTGCCTGGAGCGGTGGTGGGTTGGACTAGAAGACCTCTGGGGTACCTTCCAGCCCTATGATTCTACATGCAGGTAGTCCTCAGTTTATGACCACAATGGAGCCCCCAAAACTTCCAGCGCTAAGCGAGACAACGGCTAAGTGAGCCTTTGCCCTATTTTACGACCTTTCTGGCCACCGTTGGGAAGCGAATCGCTGCGATTCTTCGGGGAGTAACACCGCCGTTAAGTGAGCCTGGCTTCCCACTTGCCAGAAAAATCGGCAAAGGGGAATCGTGCAACCCGCGGGGAGACACTGCGACCGCCATAAATATGAACGTCTGAATTTTAATCAATGACTAGGCTGAAAATGGTCGTAAGTGTGAAACATGGTCTGGAAACGGAGGGTCTGGGGAAGCCTTGGAGTCTCGTTATTGCGGGTGGGGGCCCGCTAGAAATGAAGGGTCTTTGGAGCTAGGAAGGGGTACCACAAAAAGGGATAAACGCTGTGTGTGTGACCCACTTCCCATGCCCAAATCTTCTTTCAAATCAAAGTCCAGAGCAGCGTTGATCAAGCTGTGCCAGCTGGGGAATTCTGGGAGTTGAAGTCCACCCATCTTCGAGTGGCCCAAATTGACCAACAATGGCTCTACAGTGCCATGGTATGTGTGAGTGGCCTTGACAGACCAAAGCAAGAGTCACAGACTAGGAAAAAACAGTTAGATAAACGGTGGTTGAGCCCAGACAAAGAATAAGGAAAGGAGAAGAACAGCTTAAAAGAAACTCTCCCAAGTTTCCTAGGATGTATTGATGAGGGGAGGGGGGTGGGGAAGAGATAATTTCCAACTTTCTTTTACTGGAATCTTACGATAAAGTAGAATTAATTCAACCGGGCCTGCTTTAGATCCGGCGCACCTCCCCATGCTGACACGGGGGCCCCAAATCACCCCACACGTGAACTGATTTGGAGGATAAACGGGGGGGGGGAGGAAACCCACATATCACCAGAAGCTTGGCTAAGGGAGGGAGAGAGGGTGGCAGGGACAGGTTGGGGGGAGGTGGGAACAGAAGGGACGGGAGGCGAGATACCAGACAAGTGTGTTCTGTTTGCGACCATTTTTCACGAGAGAACTAGGCGGGTTTGGCACCCTGGGCAGGGGAAACCCCCCCCCGAGGGGGGCTTCCTTACAAAGGGGCACTTACTAACCCCCCACCTCAAAATACAAAAAGCATAGGTTCACAAAGCCTAAAAATTTGGGGACCCCTGCTCTAAGACAGCTGTGGGTGACACCTGGTCTCCCCCAGCTGTGCTGCCGGGAAGGGTGGAAATTGGGGGCCAGCAGATGTGTAAGAGAGAGGGGGGCTGGAGGGGGCTACGAGGGGAAAGACCATCCACTGTTATACCATGTTTTCCCGAAAATAAGACATGGTCTTATTTTCTTTTGACCCCCGAAATAAGCGCTTGGCCTTATTTTCGGGGAGGTCTTATTATTTTTGAGGTGCAGGGGGCGGCGAGCGTGGTCACTTCATGGCTGCTGCATATTTTCGGGGAGGGCTTATTTTGCGGGGGAGGGCTTATTTGAGCGCATGTGCTCAAAAGCTCGATTGGGTTTATTATCCGGGGAGGTTTTATTTTCGGGAAAACAGGGTAGGTCTCCAAAGTTGAGGACTTTAAGACCTGTGGACTTCAATTCCCAGAATTCTCTTTTGCTTCCACTTTGCTGAAGACAAGATATATTACATCGGGTCCCGCATTCCCACTGTCTATCAAAAAGAAAGAAAGAAAAAAAAAGTGATAAAGGTAACCTAATCCCATTTTTTCTTATCCTATCCACCCTGAATTCTTGCCGGAGTTGACGTCCATGGGTCTTAAAAGGGGCCGTGTTCAGTTGTAGGGGAGGAGAAAACGGGAGGGAAGGAAGAAAGGTGGACAAAGAAGAAAGTAGCCTGTTTTGAGGATAACGAAGCCCATGTGGCACATCCCCCCTACCCAAGGGACCACGCAGGGTCGGGGTACTCACGGAGCTGTAGAGGTAGCCCTCGGCGTTCATGGCGACATACTGTCCCGATGTGGTACTCTGTATGGCCACTACTCGGAGCCCTACGGGAATCAGGTTGAAGAAGGCTGTGGGGCAGGGAGAGAAGGAGATGAGGGGGCTTCACAAATGATGCAGACAATAAAGTACCCCAGTGGCAAAATTCGAACCCATAACCGGATGCGAGATAATTTAATTTGATCCGGATGACCATTCCCCCATCTCATCAAGTGGCTCAGGGCTGGTTGGGGGGCACGGGGGGGGGGGGAAACAAAATTTCCAAGGTAAGAATTCAAACACGGGCAGTCCTTGACTTACGAGCCCAATCTTTCCGTCGCTAAGTGAGACATAGGGTTTGTTTTGCCTAGATTTTTTCCAGACGCAGTTGCCAAGGGAACCACCACATGTTGTTCAGGGAGTCTCCTGGTCGTTAAGCGAACCAGGACTTCCCCGTGGGATGGGCTCGGTGGAAAGTTGTTAAAAAGGAAATCACATGAGCCCCCTATCCCACGGAACACCACGACCGTCGTCAATGCGAGTCGGGTGCCAAGCGTCCGAATTTTGAACCTGTGATCCGGATGCTGCTGCCAACAATTGTAAGGCTGAGAAACCATCCTTGGTCCCTTTTTTCCCCAGTGCCGTTTAGTGACTTCCAACGGTCACTAAACAAATGGCTGTAAGTCGAGGACTGCTTCCCATTATTCCAGCTGTGGTCAAATAAGGTCCAGAGGTCAGCCAGGAATCATTTTAGGGGGCACCCCGATTTTGCAAAGCAGGGTTGGGGCTGCCATCTTGACTTTTTTGACCTCCCTGGAGAAAGGAAGGGGGGCAGGTGAGGAGACCCATCTCTGGCGGGCGAGGGGGGGGGGCGCAGGGGGAAGAACATGGCATCTCCCAGGTGTGCTGCGTGGCCCAAATTCCCGGGGGAGAAGAAGCGCTTGTGGGTCGCCAGGCAGCTGCGAAAACGGGGGCAGACACCGGCCTGCCAGACGGGACCTCCAGAGGCCATCCATCACGGCGCGTCCTCTTTCCTCCAGAACTTGGGGGGGGGGGGACGGACAGAAAGAGAACCCTCAAACCTGCAGAGGAGGAAGGTTGGGGGGGGGCTTCGGAGTAGGGCTCTCCTTCCGCTGGACAAGCAGAACGGAAAAGCTAAATGGGACCTCGGAGGTCATCTAGTCCAACCCCGCAACCCGCTGCCCTTTCTCCATTTAGGGCGGGCGGAGGCAGAGTTCTGGGGCAGCCTGGAGGGGCTCTGAGGAACGGAGCGGGCGGTGTTTGGGGGGAGAAATCAGTGACCCCCGGAGAAAGAGAGAGACCTCGGGGGTGGGGGGTGGGAGCTTACTGAAGCCGCTGCCGTCTTCCCGCGTGCCCTCGATGCTGCCATCCGGGTGCACCTGCAGGTAGAAGCCGTGCCGGCAGAAGAGTTTGGTGATGATGCCCTTCAGCTGTGGGTCTGCAGGGGGGGAGGAGATGGGGGGGGACGAGAGAAGAGAAAGGGGGGCGGGAGGTTATTTGGGGGTGTGTGAATCAAAGGCCGGACTTCCTTCCAGGCAGCCGGGACGTTTCCCCCCGACAAGGCGCCCTCCGAGGCTCAAGGAACACCCGGGAGGACAGGCGGGCTGGGCATTATGGGCATTGTGGTGGCGACACATCTGGAGAAGGGGGGGGGAGGTGGATGTAGAAGACCAAAACCTGGAGGAGGGAGGGGGCTTCTGTAGCTGCTTCCACTTGCTCCCACAGGACAGCGGGGACTCTTCAACCTTCAGGCATACACACACACACACACACACACACCAAAGCCACCACGTGTGATTGGCACTCAGGGCCCCCCTGCCCAGCAGCCCCTCCTGGGCCAGAGCTCTGAGGTGGGCAGGGGGGGCGCAGGGGGGTGGGTGGGAAGGGAGGGAGGAAGAAAGAGGAGAGCGAGAAGGAAGGAAGGTGAAAAAGAGGAGGGAAGGAAGGAAGGAAGGAAAAAGGAAGGGGGGAGGGAGGGAAGGAAGGAAGGAAAAAGGGAGGAAGGAAGAAAAGTGATGAGAGTCAGAAGGAAGGAAGATTAAAAAGGAGGGAAGGTAGGAGGGAGGGAAGGAGGAAAAGAGGGAGGGTGGAAGAAAAGTGAAGAGAGAATTAAGGAAGATTAAAAAGAGGGGGAAGGAAGGAAGGAAGGAAGGAAAGAGGGAGAGAGGAAAAGAGAAGGAGGGAGGGTGGGTGGAAGAAAAGTGATGAGAGAAGGAAGGAAGATTAAAAAGAGGAAGGATGGAAGGAAGGAAGGAAAAAGAGGGAGGGAGGAAAAAAGAGGGAGGAAGAGAAGTGATGAGCGTGAGAAGGAAGGAAAATTAAAAAGGAAGGAAGGAAGGGAAAGAAAGGAGAGAGGGCAGAGGGTGGCAGGGAGGCCTGGCTGCCCCTGTTAATGCCCCCTCCCTCCCTCAACCATTCCTACTCACCCCCAGCAGGGATTTGATTTTGCCCCCCCCCCCTGCTTCCCTTCTCTGCTATAGCCCTTCGGACCTCCCCCCCCCCCGGCGTCCCTCCTTCTTTCCTGCGCTCCCCCCTTTGGCTCCTGCAGCCTCCACCCCCCCCCACCTGGATGATGGATGGGCTGCCTCTCTCCTGAAGCAGCTGAGGCAGCAAGAAGTGCCAGTGGGCATGGGGGGGTGGGATACCTATCCCGGCCAGGGACGAGGGTGGCATCTCTGCTCGCTGGTCCTGAGAGGCTGGGTCAGCCCAAGGGAAGCCCCTGCCCCCCCCCCACTGCCCCCCAGCCTTTGGGCCCTGCTCCACAGATGCCCACGAAGGGCTAAGGGGGAGGAAAGGGGCACCGTGGGGCACAGAGGCCCTGGCAGTGCCCTTCACCCTTTTAAGAGGGATTGGTGCTGTCGATTTCCTTCTGGTTGACGGATCTCCTTACTGGCACTCTTTGGCTGGCAAAACACATCACACACAGACACACAGAGGCTCACAAAGGACCCACAAGCACACCCAGGACAGGAAGGGAGGGAGGGAAAGAAGGAAAGAAGAGGAAGGGAGGAAGGTGAAAGGAAGGAAGAGAGGGAAAAGGAAAGAAGAGGAAGGAAAGGAGAGAGGAAGGAGAGAAGTGGAAGGAAGGAAGGAGAGAAGAGGAAGGAAGGAGAAGAGAGAGAAAGAGGAAAGAAGGAGAGAGGGAAGGAAAAGAGAAAGGAAAGGGGGAAGGAAGGAGAGAAGAGGAAGGAAGGAGAAGAGAGAAAGAGGAAAGAAGGAGGGAGGGAAGAAAAAGAGGAAGGAAAGGGGGAAGGAAGGAGAGAAGGGGAAGGAAGGAAGGAGAAGAGAGAGAAATAAGAAAGAAGGAGAAAGGGAGGGAAGGAAAAAAGGAAGGAAAGGGGGAAGGAAGCAGAGAAGGGGAAGGAAGGAAGGAGAAGAGAGAGAAAGAAGAAAGAAGGAGAAAGGGAGGGAAGGAAAAAAGGAAGGAAAGGGGGAAGGAAGCAGAGAAGGGGAAGGAAGGAAGGAGAAGAGAGAAAGAAGAAAGAAGGAGAAAGGGAGGGAAGGAAAAAAAGGAAGGAAAGGGGGAAGGAAGGAGA
The DNA here is from genome assembly GCF_009769535.1 of Thamnophis elegans. Classification (NCBI taxonomy): domain Eukaryota; kingdom Metazoa; phylum Chordata; class Lepidosauria; order Squamata; family Natricidae; genus Thamnophis; species Thamnophis elegans. The sequence continues at coordinate 19,610 of NW_022473819.1, read as the reverse complement.
GAAGGGGAAGGAAGGAAGGAGAGGAGAGAGAGGAAAGAAGGAGAAAGGGAGGGAAGGAAAAATGGAACGAAAGAGAGAAGAGAAAGGAAGAAGAGAGAGGGAGGAAAGAAGGAGGGAGCGAGGGAAGGAAAAAAGGAAGGAAGATTAACCCACCCCCCCTCTGCCTTTTTTCACTGACCCATCTCCCAGAGGGGATCAGGGCTGCCAGTGCGAAATCAGTGGCGCAGATGGAGGAGAAAATATTTTGATTTTTTCCTTTCTTTCCGGCACAGCCTGGCACAGCCGCCAAGAGGGGGGGAGGAAAAAAACCCCCTTTAAGGACATCTCTATCTGGAAAGCTGCTTCCCCCCCCCCTTGGCGCTCTCTCCTTCTTTCCCCCTCCTCCTCCTCCCAAAGTCCTTCTCCATTCCTCCTTTCGACAGGTCTTGGAAGCCGAGGGAGGATGGAGGGAGGAACGCTGGATGGGATTGGATTGGATTTCGCGTTCACTTTTCTTGGCCCTCTGGCCTTGGCACCTGCGGGGGGAGGCTCTTAGGCAAATTACCAGCGACGGGGGGGAGATCGTTCAATCAGCTAATGTTGGGGGGGGGGGAGAGAAGGGGGGGGCAGGCGGAAGGGAGGGGAGAGGGTTCGAAAACGGGGTGTGTGTGTGTGTGTGTGAAATATTTCTATTTCAGGCCTGTCGTACGAAGCGAAATGAACCGGAGGAGTCTTGTTCCTTAATGGAATAGAAAAGTGAGGGGTTCGGGTGGATATATAGAGGGTTTTTTTGGGGGGGGGGGCATCTTGCTGATTTAGAAGCGAAAGGGGAAAAAAAAGAGTTGAGTTGGATGGGAGGCCACCAGGAGTTGCATCCTGCCTTTATTATTATTATTATTTTAAAAAAAATAACTCTCGTCGGGGCATATAGGCGACGCATCTCCCCCCCCCTCCTCTTTTTCCCCCCCCACAACGACAACAACGATCCTGTGAGGAGGGTTGGGCTTAGAGAGGGACTAAGCCAAAGTCACCCGGCTGGCTTTCATGGGTAAGGCGGGACTAGAACTCCCAGTCGCCTAGCAATTGGCCCACAATCACCCAGCTGGTTTTCACAGTTAAGGCAAGGACTAGCACTCCCAGTCGCCTAGCAATTGGCCCAGAGTCACCCAGCTGGCTTTCATGCTTAAGGCAGGACTAGAACTCCCAGTCACCTAGCAATTGGCCCAAAGTCACCCAGCTGGCTTTCATGCTTAAGGCAGGACTAGAACTCACCATCTCCTGGTGATTGCCCCAAAGTCACCCAGCCATATCATGGCAAAGGTGGGACTAGAATTCACTGTCTCCTGGTGATTGGCGCAAAGTCACCCAGCTGGCTTTCATGGATAAGGCGGGACTAGAACTCCCAGTCGCCTAGCAATTGGCCCACACTCACCCAGCTGGTTTTCACAGTTAAGGCAGGACTAGAACTCCCAGTCATCTAGCAATTGGCCCAAAGTCACCCGACTGGCTTTCATGCTTAAGGCGGGACTAGAACTCCCAGTCGCCTAGCAATTGGGCTAAAGCCCTCTAACTGCTTTTATGCTTAAGGTGGGACTAGAACTCACCACCTCTGGGTAATTGGCCCAAACTCACAAATCTATTTTTCATGTCTAATGCAGGACTAGAACTTCCAGTTGCCTAGCAACTGGCCCAACATCACCCAACTGCTTTCATACCTAAGGTGGGAGTAGAACTCCCTGTCCCCTGGTGATTGGCGCAAAGTCACCCAGCTGACTTTCATGCTTAAGGTGGGACTGGAACTCCCTGTCTCCTGGTGATTGGCGCCAGAGGGAACGCCGCCTGGCTCACCCCGGGGGAGAGATCAAAGGAATGGGCAGCTAATTTGGGGTGGGGGTGGTGGGGTCTGGCCACGTAATTCTTGCTGTGAGCCACGCATCATTTCGTCACGTGGAGGCCAGGATTCGAACCCAGGACCCGTCCCCTGGGCATCAGGCCCTCTGGTAACCGAGGAAACCCCTTGAGTTTTAAGGATTTGGGGGCGCCAGCCCTTAATAATCTCCTGGTCCCCGTTTCCCCCAGGACTCAGCCAGGTGCGTGCCCATTTCACAGCAGGGCAACACTGAGGCTCAAGTGAAGTCAACACAGGACTAGAACTCCCAGTCGCTTAGCAATTGGCCCGACGGCACCCCAAAAGGGGCATCCCTTGTGCAGGCTTCTTGTTGGTGCCAGTCTGATGCCACAGAGATGCCCTCAAGCGCTCCCCCCCCCGGCCCAAAGTCACCCTGCAAGTTATGCCTAAGGTGAGACTAGAACTCACCGCCTCCTGGTGATTGGCCCCGAACCATTCATCTGGCTTTCATGCCTAAAGCAAAACTAGAACTCACCGCCTCCTGGTGATTGGCCCCAAAAAATCACCCAGCCAGCTTTCATGGCTGTGGCAGGACTAGAACTCACCGTCTCCTGGCGATTGGCCCGAAAATCACTCACTTAAGCTTTCACGCCTAAGGCAGAACTAGAATTCCCAGTCTCCTGATGATTCGCCCCGAACCATTCACCTAGCTTTCGTGCCTAAAGCAAAACTAGAACTCACCGTCTCCTGGCGATTGGCCTGAAAATCACTCACTTACGCTTTCACGCCTAAGGCAGAACTAGAATTCCCAGTCTCCTGGTGATTGTCCCAAAGTTACCCAGCCCGCCGTCATGGCTACAGCGGGACTAGAATTCACCGTTTCCTAGCGATTGGCCCAGTCACCCAGCCGGCTTTCATGGCTATGGGAGGACTAGAACTCACTATCTCCTGGTGATTGGCCCCCAAAGTTGATTTGTATGCCCAACACAGGACTAGAACTCCCAGTCGCCTAGCAATTGGCCCGACGTCACCTAACTGCTTTCATGCCTAAGGTGGGAGAAGAACTCCCTGTCCCTGGGTGATTGGCGCCAAGTCGCCCAGCTGACTTTCACGCTTAAGATGGGACTAGAACTCCCTGTCGCCTGGTGATTGGACCCATATCACTCACTTAAGCTTTCATGCCTAAGGCAGAACTAGAATCCCCAGTCTCCTGGGTGATTGGGCCCAAATCACCCAGCCGGCTTTCGTAGCTAGGGCAGGGCTAGAACTCCCAGTCTCCTGGTGGTTGAGCCAAGATCACCCAGCCGCCTTTCACGACTGTGGCGGAACTAGAACTCCCAGCCTCCTGATTTCTGTCTGGTGCCACTGCAGAAAAGACTATCCAGAGTGGTGTTCCAAATTTCACCCTCCCTCTCCTGCCCATTTCACCCCAGCTGACTCTTCCACGGAGGGGGGGGGATGTTGACCACAACCCCCCCACACTCCAGGCCACGTTTATTTCAGCCCACCCCCCCACCCCCAATCCTTATTCCCTCTAATCCCCCCCCCCGTTTCACTGCCACCGGTTTGCGCCATCCTCAAGGACGGTGACATAACTGGCCGTTCGTTGGCACAGCCCCTCCCTTGAAATGGGGTGGGTGGGAGGGAGGGAAGCCAGGCGTGCGAAACCGCAGAGGTGGGGAGGAGGGGGGCTCCCTAATTGGAGACCCCCCCACCGGAAAGGAACCCGCCACTTGACCCAGGAGGTTTTGCAGGCTTCCCCCCCCCCACACCCCATGCTCTGTCTGCGGCATCTAGGCCTTCTGGGATTGCCGTTCTCCTTGCCCCCCCCCCAATTAGAAAGCTGGGGCATTCCCTTCCCGCTGGGTGTTGCAACATCCTCCCCCCCCCACATCTGGAAGGTCAGGTGGAGAGGAATAAAAACCTCCTGTGTATTCCCTGACACCGTTCTCCATCGATTTTCTTCCTCCTCTCCACCTCCCTCTCCCTTCTTGGGCTCATTTAAACCTAGATTGCCAACCGGGCGCTGGGGGAAGGGGGGGGCTTTTTTCTTTTGGCACTGCAGTAAATCCTCAGGCACCAAGGTTGGAGGGAGGGAGGGGGAGAGAGGGAGGGGGAGAGGGAGGGGCATTTCCCCCTTACCCTCCTCCATCCTGACTGGAGAGGATTCTCTACCTGCTTTTTGCCACCTCGTGGCTTTTAGTCGATGAGCTTCGTGTTGCCCCCTTGCCCGGATAAAAAAAAGGGGGGGGAAGAAATCCCCCTCTGGATCCCCCAAAGCCCCCCCCTCTTGGATCCCCCAACCCCCCCCCCCCTGATCGCAGCCCCTTCAATCCGAGATAATCAAGACAGGGAGAATTCAAGGTGATTTTTGCCTTCCTGACAGCCAGGGAAGCCAGGCGGGGCAAGGCGCCAGGGGTGTAAAAGGGCACCTCCCACCTGCCCCCCACCCCAGCCGGTGGCCGCCCTGGGATGGCCCCCCGAGGCCTCCCTGTGCCCCTCCCTCCCCTCGTGTCCTCTCCTGCCTGGCACACACTCCCTGCCTGGCACGATGCGGCTGCGTTACCTCCTTTGCAAGGTTACCCAGATGCCGAGGGAGGGAGGGAGGGGGGGGCTGCTGGGGCGGGGGAGGGGAAAGCAGTGGAATATGGGCTTGAAGGAAGCCCCCCTCCCTTCTCCACCTGGGCCTTGATGGATGGACAGAGGGAGGAAGGGTGAGTGACAGTAGGAGCCTTCCCAGGTGTTGGTTCTCCTGGGCGTGAAAGATCTCTCAGAGACCCCCGGGGCGCGTGGGGAGGCAGAGCCAAGCAAGACTCCAGTCAGTGGGGCAGGGGTCTCACGCCTCCCCCTCACCCCCCTTGAGCAGTGGTGTTAGCAGGTAGGGGTCTTGCTCAACCCTAAGCTGCGAGGCCGAAGGATGACTGGGGGCGCCGTGCGCTTGAGGTGCACAAAAGGATTCTCCCGAAAAAACGTAGGAGAACGGGGGCGAGGGGAGGTGGGTTTGAGGAGGAAGCCGAAGGGCCCAGCAGGACCACCCTATGGGGCGTGGGTGTGGGGGTCGACATAATCTATAAGTTGGGGGTAGGGTGGGCCAACTTCCCCTCTGTATAATTTACACCTCGGAGAAGAGAAACGCGCCCATAGAGAGCGAGGGCTGCAATGCAAAACGAAGGGCAGAGGAATCCGTGGGGAGCTGCGGGAGGCGGGAAGGAGGGGGCTGGGGGGGGCGGGAAGAAGGAGGGTAACGAGGGGGGGGGGACATCTTTTCTTTTACAACGTTTATTCCCCCCCCCACGCCCGCCCATCAAACGCGCCCGTTATCCTTAAATATACTCCCAGCGCTTTGCCTGCCCCAAAGCCACGCAAATTATTTATATGGCTGGGACTGGAGTGGAACGCACGCATGTTTGCGGTGGGGAGGGGGTGGGAAGTCGGGGGGGGGGGGTTAAGCCAGAGCAACCGGGTTGGGGAGGGGGGAAAAGCCGGGCGTGGGGGGGGGGGGCGTCAAGCCAGAGCTACGTCCCCGGCCTTTTGGAGAAAAAGGGAGACGCCGTTTATCCTGGCACCTGACTTGGGGGAGGGCAAGGGGACCAGGGGTAGAGGTGGTCGTGCGCCCCCTCCTCCAAGTCCCACCTGAGTCACGCTGGGAGGGGCGGCAAGCGCTTGCCCCCCCCCTCCTCGGCCCAGCCGTCCTTCCCCGGGCTTCCCCTCCCCTCCCCAACCCATCCACCGCCAAATTAAACGAGGCCGTTTGGCGAAAGGCGGCGGGGGAGCCTCGCTTGGCCTCGCGGAGTCTCCGGGACCCATAAATAAATTTATTCCCGGCAATAAAAACGCCTCGTGAGTTCTTTTTTCTCTCTTCCTTCTCTCTCTCTCTCTCTCTCTCTCTTCCTCCAGAGCGCAAGTCGAAATTTCCTTCCATTGCCGCTCCAGGGAAGCCCCCTCGGAGGTTCCCCGGCGGGGTTTGGCGGAGGGGATTGGGGGGGGGTCGCCCTTCTCCCCCTTCCCCTCCCTCTCAGCCTCCCCCTTCCCCAAATCGCTCCCCAAGGGGAGCATTTAAAAGGAAGCGCTGCGTAATTAAATGAAATGCGTTTCGCTTTATATATATATATATCTCTATTTGCTTTGGGGCTGCCCAGGTGGGGTCGGTTTGTGGGGAGGGAGGGGGCGCTTGTGGGGCTGGAAGGGTTGGTCCGTGTGTGGGGGGGGGAGAGGGGAGAAGCAATCCATGGGGAGGGGGCTAGGGGGCAACGGCAAGGAGAAAAGCAGGTTGGATGAAGGGTGGGGAATAGTCCGCGAAGCGCGCCGCAACGGCTCAAGGTGCCCTCGATGGAATGAGTGGGGGGGCGGCGTGGGGTGGTCCCCGAGCCCGTAGGTTGGGGGGGGCAGGAACTAGGACTTCCCCAAAGGGTCCCCCTTCACGTCCCCTCCCCCGGAGGAAAGACACCGGGGCTTTCCCGGAGCTTGGCACCTCCAAGAAGCGGCTGGCACCTCCTTCCAAGCGCGCAATTGCGCCGCGCCTGGCAGGCGGAGAGGGGGGTCCGGCGTTTGCCCTCCCCCCTCTTTCCCTCCCCTCCCCTCCCCTCCCCTGGCACCTTGGGCAGCTCCGGGGAAGGGGGAGAAGAGAAGGTGCGGGGAGGGAGGGGGGAGGGCGGGGGAGGAGATTTGGCCGGGGTCCAATCCGGGGCGCTGCCAACTGCTCCTGGGAACAGAGGTCCAGGGAAAGCGGCAGGCGGGCAGGTTGGCGGGCAGGGGGGGGGGGTGAAGGGGGGTCCCGGGCAAAAGGAGGGGCTGTGCGGGAGGAGGTTAGGGGTGGGGGTGCGGGGGGGGGAAAGGGAGAGTTGGATCCCAGGGGCCAGGAGGGGGAGGAGGCACTGCGCCCCCTCCCCACACTTCCCTCGCTCTCTGCCACCTCTGCGCCTCGGCTGTTCACATGTAGACTGCGTTGGGCTATGGAGGCTCCACTTCAGACTCCGTCTATTCCTCCTCTCCTCCTTCCTTTCTTCTGTTCCTCCTTCCCCCCCCCGCTCTCCCTCCTCTTCCTCTTCTCTTCCTCCTCCCTTTCCTCCTTCCTCCTCTTCCTCCTTCTTTTTCTCCTCCTCCCCTGCTCCTTCCTCTTCCTCCTCTCCTCTTCCGGCTCTCCTTCCTCTTTCTCACCTTCCTTCTCCCCTTCTTCCCACCCTCCCTTCCTCTTCTCCTCTTCCCCCTCCTCTTTCCTCCATCCTCCTCTTCCTCCTTCTGCCCTCCTCCCCACCCCCTCTCCCTCCTCTTCCTCTTCTCTTCCTCCTTCCTTTCCTTCTTCTGCTTGTCCTCTCCTTCCTCCCCTCCTCCTCCTCCCTCCTTCTCACCCTCCTCTTCCTCCTCTCCCTGCTCCCTCCTCTTCCTCCCTCACCTTCTCCCATCCTCCTCCAGTTTACCCAGCCTTCCCTGAAAACTGGTTGAGCCTCTATTGCTGCCTCTTGCTGGGATCAACCCGCCCCCCCCCTCCCCATCAGACTGACCAGCACTGACCTCCCCCCTCCCCCCCAGTCCTCACCCCCCCTTCTCACCCAGGCAGAGGGCAGAAGACCCCTCCTCTTCCTCTCCCCCCCCCTTATCACCAAGGGTGCAAGGCCTGTCCCTTTTTTTAAGAATCAGAGTTGGAATGGGACCTCAGAGGTCATCCAGCCCAACCCACAGGATTCTCTAAGACCACCCCTGCCCCGGATGGCCTGCACCCTTAGGACCCTCCACCTCCAGGCCTGCTGACCAATGTTAAGGGTATTATGGGATGCAAGGGGGTCCCAGTGGGAAGGGAGGGGGCGGGGCATAATGCTATGCAGCTGAAGCTCCGCCCAGTTTTTCATCCCTTCCGGTGGGCAATCCAGAAATGGAATAAGGAGGCGATGCAGGGGGAGCCCAACTCACCACGACTTGTTTAGTGACCGTTCCGAGTTACAACAGCCCTGAAAATCATGACTTAGAACCGTTTTTCGCACTTACGGCCGTTTGGGGGCATCAAAATCGAGACGCTTGGCAAGCATTTCGTGTTTACGACGGTCGCAGTGTCCGAGGGGGGGGGATTGCGTGACCCCCCCCCTTTTGCGACCTTCGGACAAGCCAAGTCGATGGGGAAGCTGAATTCCCTTAACAACCGGGGGACTGAGCTAACAACGGGAGTGATTCACTTAACAACGGGAGCGAGGAAGGTCGCAAAAACGGGACAAGGCCGCAGGGAATTCTGGGAGTTGGAGTCCTCCATCTTCAAGGGCCCCCAGGGAATTCTGGGAGTTGGAGTCTTCAGTGTTCAAGGCCCCCCAGGGAATTCTGGGAGTTGGAGTCCTCCATCTTCAAGGGCCCCCAGGGAATTCTGGGAGTTGAAGTCCTCCATTTTCAAGGGCCCCCAAGGAATTCTGGGAGTTGGAGTCTTCAGTGTTCAAGACCCCCCCCGGGAATTCTGGGAGTTGGAGTGCAGCCCTTTTCAAGGCCCCCCAGGGAATTCTGGGAGTTGGAGTCCAGCCATTTTCAAGGCCCCCCAGAGAATTCTGGGAGTTGGAGTCCTCCATCTTCAAGGGCCCCCAGGGAATTCTGGGAGTTGAAGTCCTCCATTTTCAAGGGCCCCCAGGGAATTCTGGGAGTTGGAGTCCTCCATCTTCAAGGGCCCCCAGAGAATTCTGGGAATTGGAGTCCTCCATCTTCAAGGCCACCCAGGGAATTCTGGGAGTTGGAGTCCAGCCATTTTCAAGCCCCCCCCCCAGGGAATTCTGGGAGTTGGAGTCCAGTGGCTCATCTTGACTGACCTTCAGGAGGGTCCAATCAATTCTTCTCGGCCTCGGAGGCTCCAGGAGTGGGGCAGATGCCACCAAAGCTGGCACCTCCTGAGGGTGACCTCCGAGGAGGCACCTGGCCGGCTGCCGAGAAGGAGAGAGAGCCTTGGAACGGGAGCCAGGCCTTGGCTCCATCCACCAGGGCTCTCTTGACGGGCAGTCCTCCAGGTACGACTCAAACCCTAACCGGCATGGCCGCTAAGTGAATCACGTCCCATTTTACAAACCCCCACGGTCGCAAAACGAATCGTCGGATCTGGCTCCCTCCCTCCCCCTGCTTGGGGGAAGGTCGCCAAAGGGAGTCATGTCCAACTCCCCCCCCCCGTCATAAACACACACCGGTTGCCAGGCGCCTCAAACAACAGCCACCGCGATGGTCATAAGTGCGAGGACCGGTCCTAAGTCCCATTTTGTGGAGCCCCCGTTGTAACTTGGGACTTCATAAACACATGTCCATAAAATGGGGGGGTCTCCGCAGATGTTTTTATTGCGACCCAATTTTACAAAGGAAAGACAAACAGGCTTTTGGGAAACCTAGTTTTTCTTTTCCCAGGCGCCTGGAAATGGTTCCATTTTATTGATTGATTTCTTTGCATTTTTAAAAAATAAGTTAAGGCGGCAAAAACGTATCCAGCACAGATTTTCCCCACATCCACAACGACCCTGCTGGGTTGGCTGGGTTCGAGAGAGAGGGGCTTTCCTGGATAAGGTGGGACTAGAACTCCCAGTCGCCTAGTGATTGGCTCACCCAGCTGGCTTTCCTGCCTAAGGTGGGGCTAAAACTCACTTCTCCTAGTGATTGGCCCAAAGTCACCCAGCTGACTTTCATGCCTAAGGCAGAACTAGAATTCACTGTCTCCTAGTGATTGGCCCAAAGTCACCCAACCAGCTTTTATGTCTAGCAAGGAACTAGGATTCACCGTCTCCTGGTGATTGGCCCAAAGTCACCTAGCCCACTTTCCTGCCTAAGGTGGGACTAGAACTCACCGTCTCCTGGTGATTGGCCCAAAGACACCCAGCCGATTTTCATGCCTGAGGCAAGAACTAGAATTCACATCTGCCGATCTTTGGCCTATTTTCACGCTTAGGGTAGAACTAGAATTCACGGACTCCTGGTTCCTCGCTAGACGCCCTGCCCCAAGATCTTGCTGCTCGCAATGGATACCCATTCTGCCAGCCCCATGCCCTGCCTCCTTCTCCTCCCCCCCCCTCTTCCGCAGGCTATTGGTGGGAGGGAGGGCTGGTGACATCCCAGCCAGGCGCCGTCAGCTCGTCTCAGTCGCCTGGAACCCCACGGTTCACTGGCTGCGCCGTTGAGTGCCCAGGAGTCCCTGCCCGCCCCGCTCCCCAACTCCCCTCCACCTGTCCTTGGCGACAAAGGCCCGCCCCTCCCCTCGCTTGTCCCACCCGCAGAAAGACACCGCCAGGATAGGCACCGAGCGCCTGGCACCCCTTTCTCCCAAGGCCTGTGCTGGGCATGGAGCAAGCAGCGACTTCCCGAGCCGCAACCCGCTTGGGTCCTTCTGGCTGGGGATGTTTCTGCCCTGCAAACCCCTGGCCAGATGTGTCCCAGATTTGAATTCACCCATGATTCCCCCCCCCCCGACCCTCTTCACACCCTAGTTTGATCCTGGTCTGTTCGGCAACGGGGGATTATCTGCTAAATCCAGAGCGACCTTCCTTACATAAACTCTTTCCGATACTCCCCGGCTGGGTTGGGGAGCAATCGTGAAAAGCTTCGGAGCTTCGGGGGTCTTTTCTCGTGGGAAAAATCCTGCGGCTTTCTCTCCCCCACCCCACCCCGAAGCCCAGGGGAATGGGGGACCCCGATTTAACACCCCCTCCCATCGTCCTGTTTTTCCCATTCCCCCCCCCCACACACCCAGAATGGCAGGAGAGGCTGCTGCGGATTGGGGAAAGGGGTACATTAGGAGCGACGGCTGAATCCCACTCCCCAAAACTTTTTTTTTACAGCCCCCCCCCCTTATTTCCTCCAAAAAGAGAAATATATTGGACGGCCAAGAAATGGGCTGCAGACGGAAGAAAAGAGAGATAAATGGAATCGGGCAGCGGCTCAAATTGTTCCCGTCTGATTAATTCTCTCGTCGTCCCCCCCCCCCACTCTGCCCCCATTCCCATCGAGGGCCGCGTGACCCGGAACGCAGCGCCGGCGGTGATGTCATCGCAGGGGTGATGATGATGATGATGATAATGTCCCTTGCACTTTTAACCCCCTCCCCACACTCCCATCCTGTCCTGGGGGGGGTCTCTTTAGGGGGGGGGTCTTCTCTGTAGGTTTTTGTCCGGGGATGGGGCACCCCGCTTCCATCCCTCTAAGGGTCGCGATGCCAAGCGAGTGCCCGTCTTCGGGGATACCATCGCGATGCCAAGCGGCACCAATCAAAGGAGGGGGGGGGAGGCCTTCGGATTTACCAACGCGGATCGGAAAGGCAGCGCCTAGGGGAAAGTGGGCCACTCAGAGATCACCCCTGGGGGAAATGTTGCCCGGGGTGGCGATGGGACCCTCGGAGGATGGATGCCTTCACCGTGGACCCTTCGAGGGCGATGCGGCTCAGGGTTGGGCCCTGTGGGTGGGGTCGGTGTGCTCCCCCCCCAACTCGAGCCCATGGCTGTGAAACTGGGGGTGGGGGGGGCATCTCCCTTTCGTACGTAGGGTTATTTAAAAGCCACGGGCCTCTGGATTGTAACGTTCAGGGGAAACGGCTTCCTGTTCTGCCTCAGAGTCCAATTGCATTCAGTTGGCAGCTGGATCTCCCCACCATTTCGGGATTGGCACTGATGATGTTCCCTAGTTGGGTCGTGAGACGTCTGGAAGAAAACGGCTACGCTCCGAGAGCACCAAGGACCCCACAGACCTCCTCCTCCTCCTCCTCCTCTCCGGGAACCCCACTCCCTTCTAGCACTGATGATGTTCCCTAGTTGGGTCACGAAACGTCTGCAAGAAAACAAGCAAGTTCAGAGAGCACCAAGGACCCCACCGTTGTTCCTCCCCCCCCTCTGCAAACCCCTCCTCCCTTCTAACCCTGATAATGTTCTCTAGTTGGGTCACGAGACGTCTGCCAGGAAAACCACCGGGCTCAGAGACCCCCCCCCAAAGGACTCCCTCATTTCAACTCTGAGCTACACAGATTCTCCTTTGTTGCTACTTTATCAACCCAGCTGGAGCTGATGGGCCCTCCAGAGGTTCAAGAGACCTTCCCCGCAACGCCTGGTTCCCATCAGAGTCCCCCCTCCCCTCCCCTGGGGTCCTCTAAAAAGGGCCCACGCCTGCCCACCCAGGGGGCTTCGGTCTCTTCCTTGCCCACCCCCAAAAAGTTACTCCTGATTTACTCCTAAGAGGAAAGACAAAACCTTGGGAGACCCCCGGCCCCATTGGCAAACAGGATGGAGGAGCCAGAGGAATGGGGGGGGGGCTCTTGGCTAATCAGCCTTCCTGGTGGTTTCCCCCCCCCCCCCCACCGGAGGCAAAGTAGATTGGGGGGTCACGTTGATGCCTCCAAAAGCCCCCCAGGGACGGAGGCCGCCTCCCCTTCCGAGACCGTTAAAATTAATAGCCGCTCTGGCTCGCTCGCTTCCCACACCTGAAAGGGCTCCAGCTCCCCCCCCCCCCACGCAGCCATCATTTAAGTCTTATTTATTTGGCCTTTTTCTGCTGAGCCATCTGAGTAGACCCTCCGAAAGGGGGGGGGAGGAGGAGGAGGAGGAGGAGGAGGAGGAAGGCTCAGGGGAGACGGCAGGAGCAGAAGCAGGAGAGGGAGGGGGAGGAAAAGAGGGAGGGAGGAAGGGAGGAAGGGAGGAGAGGGAGAAAGGAAGGGTAGAGAAAGAGAGGGAGGGAGGAAATAGGAAGGAAGGAAGGAATGGCGGGTTAGAGGGAGGGAGAGAGGGAAGGAAAGAAGGAAGGAGAGGGGAGAGGGAGTTAAGAAAGGAGATAGGAAGGAAGGATAGAAAGAAGGGAGGAAATAGGAAGGAAGGATAGAAAGAAGGGAGGAAATAGGAAGGAAGGAAGGAAGGAAGGAATGACAGGTTAGAGGGAGGGACAGAGGGAAGGGAGTAAGGAAGGAAAGAGAGGGGGAGGGTAGAAAAGCAATAGAGAAAATGGGTAGAAAAAGAAAAAAGAAAGGGAGGGAGGGAGGAAATAGGGATGGAGAAGGGAGAAAGAAAGAGAAAAGGAAGTATAGATAGAAAGAATGAAGGGAAATAGGACGGAAGGAAGGAAGGAAAGGAAGAGATGAAGGAAGGATGGTGGGATAGAAGGAGGGAAAGAGGGAAGGAAGGAAGCAGAGGGAGCGAGGGTGGAAAAAAGGAGATAGGGAAAAGGAAGGGTAGAAAATGAAAAAAAAGAAAGGGAGGGAGGAAGAGAGAAGAAAGGAAGAATAGATAGAAAGAAGGAAGGGAAGAAATAAGAGGAAGGAAGGGGAGAATGGGGAGATAGAGGGAGGGATGGAAGGCAAGAAGGGAGGGACAGAGGGAAGGAAGGAAGGAAGGAAGGAGAGGGTGTGAGGGTGGAAAAAAGGAGATAGAGAAAAGGAAGGATAGAAAAAGAAGAAAAAAGAAAGGGAGGGAGGAAGAAGATAGAGAGTAAAGGAAGACTAGCTAGAAAGAAGGAAGGGAGGAAATAGGAGAGAAGGAAGGAAAGAATGGAGGAATGGAGGGAAGGAAGGAAATTCTGAGAAAGGGCCCAGGCACCCTAGAGACCATCCAAACGTTTTCTCCTTTTCCTGGGTGGGGAAATGAGTAAGGAGACCCCCCCTAACCGTGGTGGGAGGGGGCTTCTGGAGCTCCTGGCTGAAGGCCCCCCCCTCCAGCCTTGTGCTCCAAATGGGGCATTTCCTGCTGCGGCTTTCCAAGCGTGCCATTGCCACCTTCCCATGGGGGTGCGAACTCCCACAACAGGTGTGAATGCACAACCACTCACCCCCCTCTTTCCCCCCTCCCACAGGAGAAGAAGGGCCCACGTGCCCCCCCAACACTCCAAAGAACAACCGAAACGCGGGGGGGGGGGGGGAACGAAAACATCCCAGTGTCGCTAGTGTGAGAAATCACCTAACAATGGCACAAAAACACAGCCAGTCCTCGACATACGACCACAATCGAGTCCAAAAATGTCTGCTGCTAAGGGAGACCTTTGTTTCATCAACTTTGACCCCAGTTGCTAAGTGAGTCACACAGTCGTGAAGTGAATCTGGCTCCCCCACAGACTTTCCCCGTCGGAAAGAGGGGATCGCGTGACACCCTTCCCCCGGGGGACGCCGCCACTGTCGTAAGTAGGAGTCAGTTGCCAACGGTCCAAATTTGGATCATGCGACCGTGGGGACGGCCGCAACGGACGTAAGTGTGAAAAAGCGGTCGTCGGCGCCGTTGTAACATCAAACGGTCACTAAATGAACAGTCGTAAATACGGGGTTTTCCCCCCCCCATGGCAGTTTTGCAGAGAACAAGCGTCCCCTCCCGACATGCTCAGAGAAACGGGGACCCCCTCCCCATTTTAAACCATCCCGTACGAAGCCCCCCACTTTTGAAGTTTTGCCGAGTTTGTCAAGAGTGGAATCCCGGACCGACCCCCACAATATTTGAGTTGGCTTCCCCCCATCACACACACAATGCAAAGAGATGCTTTGGCCAACAGGGGGCAGTGCAGACCCCCTCCCCTCCAAAACTCTGTACTGCACCCAGTTTTGGATACCCCATTCGGGACGTACCGCCCCCCCATCACAATAGCAGGGCGTCCTTAAAGTCCTTCTCCAACCGCACCCCAGCTTCACCCTGCCAAGGCCGTCTGCCCTGGCACCCCCTAACCCCACCGCCCCTCCTGTAGTTAGTTCCTAAGAACCAATTGGATCGAGCTCCCCCTGCAGTTAAACCTTGGAAGTGTCCGCGTAGGGGGGGGAAACAGCCCAGCTTTCTCCACCGGACAGCGCCACCTGCTGGTTACACGCTGGGAAAAGCAGAATCCACCTTTCCCCATCCAAGGATGGAGAGACCACATCCTCACAATAAACCCCTGGGAATAATAGAGAGGCGACCCCCCCAGCCCCCAAAGTAGAGCCTGGCAACCCCCTCCCTACTGGCTCCTTCATGGAGGTGGGGGGGGGTCATCCCCCCCTCCCTCCCCTCCCTTCCCCATCCCAAGTTCACTCACCTGGGGGTTTCTCCAGCCGGCCTTTTCTGCCCCCGCAAAGCCGGACTTTGGAGATTAGGATTAAAAGCTGTTTCTGGCATAAGGATTTGGTCCCTCGCGGGCAGACCTTCCGCTGGGTCGAGACCGGGCGGCTGGCGACGGGATCGCGGATCTCCCGTTTCTGCCGGATCAAGGAGCTGGCTAACGCGGCCATGCCTGCCCCATCCGGAGGGGCTGGGGGGCGCTGGCAATCTCCCGGGTCAAAGAAGAGGTGACCCTCGCCCCCTTTTCCTCCCCTTCCCCCTTCTCTTCTTCCTCCTCTTCCTCCTCCTCTCCTTCCTCCTTTTCTTCTTCTTCTTCCTCCTCTTCCTCCTCTCCTCTCTCAGCTACCGAGCTCGGAGAGCAGCCGGGGTCCCCATCAGCCTTTTCGGGGGGTGCAGCACGAAGGTCTCCCCCCCTCCTCTCTTTTCTTTCTTTCCCGGCCGGATGGGGGAAAGTCGGGCGGAGGAGCGCGGGTGCCCCCCGAAGCCGGCTTTAGAGGGGCGCCGGGCGTCCGCCGCTCCCCGTCGTCTTCTCCCGCCTTCCCCCCGCGATCCGGGCCACGCCGGGAAGCCGCTCCCCGATCCGGCCGCTGCCGCCTCTCGGTTCAAACCCGGCGGAGGAGCAGAAGGCGCCTCGCCTGCCCTCCATCCATGCGGCTTCCGCGGCGCTGCGCAGGGTGGGAGGCCAAGCGGGAGACCCTGGCGTGTCCTTCAGAGGGGGCTGGGCCGCCGGGGAGGGGGCAGGGCTGGGTGGGGTGGGAGGCAGGCGAGCCAGAGGCGCGGTGGGCAAACGAGGGCCCCTCGCCAATCCTGGGTGTGCCAGGGACGCGGCTGGACAGCTCCGGGTGCGTTGCGAGCCAGCGAGCCAAGGAGCAGCTGCGAGGGAGGGAGGGAGGGAGGGAAGGGAGGGGAAGGGAAGGGAAAGGAGGGAGGGGGAGGAAAGGAGAAGAAGGACTCCTGTCACACGCCAGTGACAAAGTCGGTGGGGCGGGCAGGCGCTGCCCCGTTGGAAAGACGCCCCTCGCCCCGCCGCCAGGAGAGAAAGCCGGGCACACCCAGGGACGGGAAATCCGTGGGGGTGGGCTGCCCCCGCCCTGCCAGGGCTCCTCATTTGGGGGGGAGGGCATGTGGGGCAGCAGGGGCATAGCCTCCCCTCCCAGAGAAAGGCGATATCCCGCAATTTGGGGAGGGGGGATAAATTCAGCAGAGACCCCCATCGCGCGTAATAGAAAACCAGCGCAAAACGGACACGTATATTTGGCAACGCGCAAAGCACGCGGCGGGGGGGGGGAAGAGCCTTAAGGAGGCGAGTTGGGGGTCGCCCGGGGCGGTGGGGGGCCCTGAAGACACCCCAAAGTTGAGATCAAAGAGTCGGGGGGGGGGCGCTGGGGAAGGGGCAGGAGGTTTCCAAGCGGGGTGAAATCCCAGAGAAATCAGTGAGTCACGGTGGAAATTGAGAGTGGGGGGCAGACAGGAGGGTCCTCCTCCCCGTATTGGAAAACTAGTCTGAAAGGGGGGGGGGTCGGTCGTGGGGAAAGGGGTGGGGGGAGAAAGGCGCAGGGAAGCCCCCTGCTGGCTATTGGTTGGTACAAATGGCGCCCCCTGGAGGTGACAGTCTGCAGGGCCTAATTGGGAACGGAAAGGGGGACGGGAGGAGGGGGTTGATGGGTGGGGGGGCTTGTCTGGCCGGTCGTTAAAGTGAAACAGGCCTCCCCCTGACTCGTCGGAAGGTCGCAAGGGGAGGGGGGAAATCATACGACCGTCATAAAGATGAGTCCGTGGCCGAGGGTCCAAATTTTGATCACCACGGGGATGGTCGTAAGTGTGAAAAACGAGTTGTTGTAACTCACTAAACGGAACGGTTATAAGTGGAGGACTCCCTGGAGTACAGAGGGCTCGTGCATAGTTCTGACCCCTCCCCAAACCCAGAAAAGGGGAGGGCAATGGTGGGCTTGCCCCCCTACCCATCTTCTGAGTGCCCGGAATGCCCCCTCCCCAGAAACCACAGCCAACAGCTGCCTTGGGGGCTCCTGGGAGGCCCATTTGCAGATTCAGAAGGATGGTTTGCAGTGGGGGTGGAGGGTGGGGGGGGTGAGTCATGGGGTGGGCCCACTTCCCCGTGGCGCAAGGGTCCGTGGCTTCCGTGGCGGAGGGAGGCTTTTGAATTCGATCTGTGTTTTTCAAAGTTGGGCCCTTGAAGATGGTTGGACTTCAACTCCCAGAATTCCCCCAGCTGGCTAGGAATGATAGAGTTGGGAGGGACCAGAAAGGTTATCTAGTTCAGTCTTTCTCCAACTTTAAGACGGTTGGACTACAACTCCCAGAACTCCCCAACCAGTTGGACTTCAACTCCCAGAATTCCCCCAATCGGCTAGGAATGATAGAGTTGGGGAGGACTAGAAGGGTTTCCTAGTTCAGTGTTTCTCCAACTTTAAGACGGTTGGACTTCGACTCCCAGAATTCCCCCAACCGGCTAGGAATGATAGAGTTGGGGAGGACTAGAAGGGTTTCCTAGTTCAGTGTTTCTCCAACTTTAAAACAGTTGGACTTCAACTCCCAGAATTCCTCCAACCGGCTAGGAATGATAGAGTTGGGGAGGACTAGAAGGGTTTCTTAGTTCAGTCTTTCTCCAACTTTAAGACGGTTGGACTACAACTCCCAGAACTCCCTAGCCAGCAATTTAAGGTGGGCGGAACTTCAACTCCCAGAATTCCCCCAACCAGCTGTGGAATTCTGGGAGTTGAAGTCCACACCTCTTCCAAGGGGCCAAATTTGAAAAGCAGCCTGCTGGCTCCTCGGAGCGAAGTCCTCTGAGCATATGCAGAGTGCTTTTGAGCCTGAATGTCTGGCCAGGGTCCCCCGACATGCTCAGAGGCACTCTTCTCCCAGGAAACCCTTGAACCCGGGTTCCGGTTGTGTTTGTCCCCCCCCTCCCCAAGAGACCTTGGCCGGGGTTATCCTCACCCCAGTGTTGCAGAGAGAACCCATTAGCGGAAGAGCCATTCCCACTTGGCACCCACTCGGAAGGAGAGGAGGAGGAGGAGGAGGCGCCATGCCAGGCCTGCCCACTCCAGGCCCATTTGCTAATTGCTTTGCAGCCCGGCGTGGCTGCCAGGGCCACCGCCAGGCCGGGGAGGATGGGTCTGCTTGGGGTGGCAGGAGGGGAGGGGGGAGCAGGCCCTTCTGCTGTTCTTGTTGCTGTTGGGCGTGCGACTGTGCGTGTGAGATGGATACAGGGGGTCCTTGAGTTATGACCACAATTGACCGACAGACCTTTCTTCCTATTTTCCTCCCTCCCTTCCTCTCCTCCCGTGCGTCTGTTCTTTCCTTCCTTCCCTCCGTCCCTCCGTTCTTTCGTTCCTTTGTCTCTCACTGCCTTCCTTCCTTCCTTCCTTCCCATCTTCCTTCCTTCTTCCTCCCTTTTCTCTCCCTTTCCTTCCTTCTCCCTCCCTCCCTTCTATCCTTCCTCTCCTTCCCTCCCTCCCTTCTATCCTTCCTTCTTATTTTCCTTCCCTCCCTCTGTCCTTCCTTTCTGTCCTTCCTTTCCTCCATCTCTCCCTCCCTTTCCTTCCTTCCTTCCATCCGTCCTTCCGTTCTTTCATTCCTTTGTCTCTCACTGCCTTCCTTCCTTCCTTCCCATATTCCTTCCCTCCCTTTTCTCTCCCTTTCCTTCCTTCTCCCTCCCTCCCTTCTATCCTTCCTCTCCTTCCCTCCCTCCCTTCTATCCTTCCTTCTTATTTTCCTTCCCTCCCTCTGTCCTTCCGTTCTTTCCTTCCTTTCCTCCATCTCTCCCTCCCTTTCCTTCCTTCTCCCTCCCTCCTTTCTAGCCTTCCTTCCTTCCTTTCCTTCCCTCTCCGTCCTTCCGTTCTTTCGTCCCTTTGTCTCTCACTGCCTTTCTTCTTTCCTTCCTTCTCATCTTCCTTCCTTCCTCCTCCCTTTTCTCTCCCCTTCCTTCCTTCTCCCTCCCTCCCTTCTATCCTTCCTCTCCTTCCCTCCCTCCCTTCTATCCTTCCTTCTTATTTTCCTTCCCTCCCTCTGTCCTTCCGTTCTTTCCTTCCTTTCCTCCATCTATCCCACCCTTTCCTTCCTTCTCCCTCCCTCCTTTCTAATATTCCTGCCTTACTTTCCTTCCCTCCCCCTGTCCTTCCGTTCTTTCCTTCCTTTCCTCCACCTCTCCCTCCATCCTTTCTATCCTTCCTTCCTCCCCTCCCTCCTTCTCTCCCGCCTATCCTTCCTTTTTCCTCTCTCTCCTTTCTTTCTTTCTTTCTTTCCTTATCTTTCGTCCCAGAACTCAAGGTTCCTTGCTCCCTTCTGCCCCCCTCCCACAACAACAACCCTTCGAGGAAGGCCGCACAAGGCCCGGGTCACCCAGGGGGATTCTGGGGCTGCAGAGGGGGCTTCCACGCCCCCCCCACCAGCCCCTCTCCTGGTCCTTCCTTCCAGGTGAATCCAGAAACCACATTTCCCCTCCGAAGCCGCCCAGAGTTTCCCTGATACGGCCGGCCTCCTCTTCTGCCTTGTCAAGAGACCCACAACTGCACAACGGGCTCTGTGTGTGTGTGTGTGTGTGTGTGTGTGTGTGTGTGTGTGTGTTGCTGCAGAAGCCAAAATGAGGGAGGGGCCCCGAGTTATTATATCCCACCCAGCCAGTTCCAGCCCATCCTGTACAATCAAAGGGGATTAAGTTAAACTAAAATGAGAGTTTGGAGCCCCCTGGTGGACGGCAGAGAAAAGGCAGCATTCAGGCCGTCCTCGACATAACAACCGTTCACTTAATGTCCGCGATGAACCTTCAA
>NW_022473818.1:0-27270 GCF_009769535.1 Thamnophis elegans | reverse complement strand
GAGGGAGGGGAAAAAAAGAAGAAAGGATGGAAGGGAGGGAGAGAAGAGAAAAGAAAGAAAGAGAAAGAGAAGAGAGGGAGAAAGAGAAAGTGAAAGAGAGGGAGAGGTAGGAAGGAAGGAAGGAAGGAAGGAAGGAAGGAAGGAGATTATAATGAGAGTGAGGGAGGGCTGAGGGAAGTCCTGCCTTAGTATTTTGGCCACCACATGAGTGATGTCGAGCTGGCCACGCCCACTCTGGCCATGGCTACTGCGTCTCCCTTCGGAGTCACCCCCCGTACGAGTGATGTCGAGCTGGCCACGCCTGCTGCGTCTCCCTCCCTGAAGTCAAACACAACCATGATGCAGCCCTCAATGAAATCGAGATGGACACCCCAGTTGTAGAAGCCGCCCACTTACCATGACAGACACATGTAGGATGTGCATCTGCTCGTCCACAATCTCCGAAGGTTCTTGAAGGCTTGGCGGTGTGGCCCGGGAAAGCTGTTCGGCGCTGCTCATGGACACATGGAAGTAGAGGGTGCCATTTTCCAACCACTGCTGCTTCCAGTGCACCAGAGAAAGATCCGTCACTGTTCCCGACATCTCTGCAAGAATTAAAATAGAACTAAGTATTTATACATTGCTAAAAGTGCTCATCTCTGTCAATCATTCTGGTCTGCAATTGTATTTTTAAACTGACACGGTTGTGTTTGCTATGCCTTCCTTATCTCGTCCACATGTTACCCCTTCATGTTCCCTTATCCTTGGAGAAAGGACCTGGTGTATTTGGACCAGGTCATGTTTGTCCCAAAGGTGCTTTTTGAAAAAATAATCGGTTAGCATTTTTCTAGCATATCAGCACAAAAGTCCCAAAGCTGCTTTTTTTTTTCAAAAGAAAGCTGGACTTTCTTTGTTTTTCCTTGAAGACGTTTTGCTTCTCGTCCAAGAAGCTTCTTCAGTTCTGAAGAACAGTTCTGAAGACTTCTCATCCAAAAAGCTTCCTCAGTTCTGAAGAACAGTTCTGAAGACTTCTCATCCAAGAAGCTTCTTCTGTTTTGAAGAACAGTTCTGAAGACTTCTCATAATAATTCGGAAGACTTCTCATAACTGTAGACGCTTCTTGGATAAGAAGTCTTCAGAACTGTTCTTCAGAACTGAAGAAGCTTCTTGGACTGAGAAGTGAAATGTCTTCAAGGAAAAATAAAGAAAAACCCAATTATCTTTTGAAAAAGATAATCTTTGGGACTTATGCATTGAGGTGCTAGAAAAATGCTAACCGATTATAAAATCAATTCAATAATTTGGCCTTATTCACATCGTCATGTGAATAAGCAGAGACTTAGAAAGACAAAAATGCTTAAAGTGAAATGGGAAGTTATCTTCTTTATTAATTGTGAATCTCATCAATCACTGTTGTGGCCTGCCAGCAGGGCAGACTCGATGGTGAGGAGGTTGGGGAGGAACATGGGCCAGTCCTGGAGTCTGGGGAAGGCTCTGATGAGGGCTCTGTGTTGGAGGCACAGAGGGGGCAAGGGCCGTATGCCAGTTAATAGCTGCCTTCTTAGTCAGACATCAGTGAGGCAGACAAACAGCTGGAGCCAGTGCGCATGCGCAGAGTGGCCAGATGAAGGGAACAGCTAAAGAACAGAGATTCACTTGGGAGTAAAGCCATAGGTAGATGATGAATGGCCCCTCCCCTAGGGAATAAAGAGGAGCAAAAAAGGAGTGGAGTTTGCAGGAGACAATTAGTTTGCTTCATTAGTGTGAAGATTTGTCTGTGACTCTCAGAAACTCCTTGCCAAGTATTTGGAAGATATCGGGCTGGCAGCTCTCCAAGCCTGATAAGGTCTGTGGTTGTAAATACACCCTTGAAAGATTGTTTGCCGGGACTTTGTTGGATGCGTATGAGAGGAATTCAAGGATCTGCTTCGTGATTTGGTGAAGCCTAGCTCAGAACAACAACTGCATTGCCCAGTTTGGGGAGTAATGATAAAACCATTCCCAATTAAATGACCGCACCATGCCGAATTTTAGCATCCAGTCCCCTTTGCTTCTACAAGAACAGAAGTTTTGCTTCTCATTAGCCAAAGGATCCTTTGATAACCAGACAAAAGGGACAATTGCTTCTTTAAACTCCACTGAATGAAAAATCCATCAGAGGTCCATGTCTTCCTTTTATGACTCAATCGAGCAACAGGCAGGAACACAAGTTTAAAAGAAAGCAAAGCCTTCCTCCTTGCATGTTTCCCTATCAACATTGATTTCTGATAAGTTGGTGCATCTTAATGAATTGTTCCAATTCTACATTAATTATATTAACGATATCATCCTGTCTGGCTTATAGACAACTGGAGATTAACCAGACAGGAGGAGGAATATCTGGGCAAACCACAGTTTCTCCTTCCAGAGGGAGCATTACATATATATATTTAAACATTACTCAGATTTTACCAGAGTTGGAAGGGACCTTATAGGTCATCTAGTCCAACCCCCTGCTCAAGCAGGAGGCTCTACACCATTTTTGACAAATGGCAGTCCAGTCTCTTCTTCAAAGCCTCCAGTGATGAAGCTCCCACAACTTCTGAGTAACAGAATAACAACAGAATAACAGAGTTGGAAAGGATCTTGTAGGTCATCTAGTTCAACCCTCCCTCTGCCCAAGCAGGAGACTCTACACCATTTTTGACAAATGGCAGTCCAGTCTCTTCTTGAAAGCCTCCAGGGATGAAGCTCCCACAACTTCCGAGAGCAAGCTGTTCCATTGATTGATTGTTCTGTCAGAAAGTTCCTCCTTATTTCCAGGTTGAATCTCTCCTTGTTCAGTTTCCATCCATTATTCCTTGTCTGGCCTTTGGATGCTTTGGAAAACAGCTTGACCCCCCCTCCTCTCTGTGGCAGCACCTCAAATATTGGAAGACTGCTCTCCTGTCTCCCCTGGTCCTTCTTTTCACTAGACTATATAGTATCTATCTATCTATCTATCTATCTATCTATCTATCTATCTATCTATCTATCTATCTATCTATCTATCATCTATCTATCTATCTGTAAGATGTATGTATGTATGTATGTATGTATGTATGTATGTATGTATGATGTATGTATGTATGTATGTATGTATGTAAGGTAAAGGTTCTCCTTGCACATGCGTGCTAGTCATTCCCAACTCTAGGGGGCGGTGCTCATCTCCGTTTCAAAGCCAAAGAGCCAGCGCTGTCCGAAGACGTCTCCGTGGTCATGCGGCCGACATGACTCAATACCAAAGGCGGATAGAACGCTGTTCCCTTCAAACCAAAGGTGGTCCCTATTTTTCTACTTGCATTTTTACATGCTTTCGAACTGCTATTGTGTCACCCCTTCATCTTTCTTTTCACTAGACTAGACATACAAAAGTTATTGATTTCCTGTTCTCCGCTACCTACCAATCACGATCCACTTCTATGACTTTCTCCTGACTTGTTTAGATTGTAATTCAGCCTCAAGTACATTACTTTTATTTATAATACCGGTGTTTCAATAGGGTTGCTGGGAGCTCTCAAAAATTATTTACAGGGCGCTTTTGATTTTCAATTTCCAAACGACACAATCCCATTTTTTATTCATCTGTAGAGGTTTCCCTTGACCAGGGACTATTAAACAAAACAACAGCCTAGCAGAAAATCTGGAGGAAATAAACCCTCAAACATTAAAAAGCATATAATTTCTTCTGTACTTCTTTTTTTAAAGCTAAATGGAAATACATTTGTTTCTGGGTTTGATCCACCCCACTCTTCCCCCCCCCCCCGCCCCGGTCAACACTTGTTAACCTAATCCTGCATAGTTTCTTTTCTGGTAATACTGTACTACTAACCAGAGGATACAAAACCTTTGCCAGACCAATCTTTGAATACAGCTCATCTGTCTGGAACGCGCACTGCATTATCAGACATTAATACAATTGAGTGAGTCCAGAGATATTTCACGAGAAGAGTCCTCCGCTCCTCTGCTCACAATAGAATCCCTTATGCCACCAGGCTCAAAATTTTGGACTTGGGTAACCTGGAACTACACCACCTTTAATCTGACCTAAGCATAGTAATACAATTATCTACTACAACATCATACCTGTCAATGACTACTTCAGCTTCAATTGCAACAATGCACGAGATACAAAATCAAGGTAAACAGCTCCAAACTCAATTGCAGAAAATATGACTTCAGCAACAGAGTGGCCAATGCCTGGAATGCTCTACCTGACTGTGTGGTTTCTTCTCCAAACTCCCCATAACTTTAACCTTAGACTGTCTACTGTTGACCTCACCCCATTCCTAAGAGGTCTGTAAGGGGCATGCATAAGCCCACCAGCGTGTCTTCCGTCCCTGCCTTAATGTTCCCTTGTATTCATATGCATTTCATGTATTCAAATTCATGTTTATACTTATATATGTTATCTAATACATACTTGACAAATTAGATAAAATTAGATGAAGTGTTAGTACCACTTTATAATGCCTTGGTAAGGTCACACGTGGAATACGGCATTCACTTTTGGTTGCCACGATGTAGGAAAGATGTGGAGACTCTAGAAAGAGTGCAGAGAAGAGCAACACAGAGCATTAGCAGACTGGGGGCTAAAACATCTGAAGAAGGGTTGCCGGAACTGGGCATGGCTAGTTTAATGAAAAGAAGGACTAGGGGAGACATGATAGCAGTCTTCCAATATCTAAGGGGTTGCCACAAAATAGAGAGAGCCAAGACTCTACAAAGAGTGCAGAGAAGAGCAACAAAGATGATTAAGGGCCTGGAGGATAAAACATATGAAGAATGGGTTGAAAGAAAGAAAGAAAGAAAGAAAGAAAGAAAGAAAGAAAGAGGAAGGAAGGAGAGAGAGGAATGGAGGAAGGAAGATAGAAAGGAAGGAGGGAAGGAACAAAAGAAGATGGAAGGAATGGAGGGAAGGAGAGATAGAGGAAAGAAGGAAGGAAGAAGGGAAAGAAAGAAGATGAAAGGAAGGAGAGAGAGAGGGAGGAAGAAGGGAAAGAGAGAAAGAAAGAAAGAAAATGGAAGGAAGGAGAGACAGAGGAAAGAAGGAAGGAAGGAAGATAGAAAGGAAGGAGGGAAAGAAAGAAAGAAGATGGAAGGAAAGAATGGAGGGAAGGAGAAAGAGAGGAAAGAAGGAAGGAGGGAAAGAAAGAAAGAAGATGAAAGGAAGGAGAGAGAGAGGGAGGAAGAAGGGAAAGAGAGAAAGAAAGAAAGAAGGAAGAATGGAAAGAAGATGGAAGACAGAAAGAAAGAAAGAAAGAAAGAAAATGGAAGGAAGGAGAGACAGAGGAAAGAAGGAAGGAAGGAAGATAGGAAGGAAGGAGGGAAGGAAAGAAAGAAGATGGAAGGAAAGAATGGAGGGAAGGAGTAAGAGAGGAAAGAAGGAAGGAAGGAGGGAAAGAAAGAAAGAAGATGAAAGGAAGGAGAGAGAGGGAGGAAGAAGGGAAAGAGAGAAAGAAAGAAAGAAGGAAGAATGGAAATAAGATGGAAGACAGAAAGAAAAAGAAAGAAAGAAAGAAAGAAAATGGAAGGAAGGAGAGACAGAGGAAAGAAAGAAGGAAGGAAGATAGGAAGGAAGGAGGGAAGGAAAGAAAGAAGATGGAAGGAAGGAATGGAGGGAAGGAGAAAGAGAGGAAAGAAGGAAGGAAGGAGGGAAAGAAAGAAAGAAGATGAAAGGAAGAAGAGAGAGAGGGAGGAAGAAGGGAAAGAAAGAGAGAAAGAAAGAAGAATGGAAAGAAGATGGAAGGCAGGAAGAAAGAAAGAAAGAAAGAAAGAAAAAAAGCAGAATACCTAGGGGAAGTCACAAAGGCCGTGTTTTGCACTGCATTAGTCAAAACCAGAATCCCAGTCTCAGAGCTGTCAGGCAGGGCTTGTATATGTTTCGGCATGAAGGAGCCTTCAAACCCGAAAGATCTTGTATCTCGAGCAGAAGGGGAGGAGTATCCCTGGGGGGAAACCATCTGACAAGGGTGGAAGAAGAGAAATGGACTGGAGTGGCAAAACATTCTACAGAACATTTGCTTTTAAGGCCGGCCTCACTTCCTGGCCCTTAAGAGCCAACAAACACATCCGTTAAGGAACCGCAGAATTAGGAACCTGAAAGGTCTTCATTCCAGGACAAAACATATGAAGAATGGGAAGGATCTAAGCTCCCTTCTATTCTACTCTACTCTACTCTATTCTACCCCACCCCATCCCTTCTACTCTAGAAGTAGATGGGAGGGAGGGAAGAGAAAGAGAGGGGGAGGGAGGGAAAAAAGAAGAATGGAAGGGAGAGAAAAGAAAGAAAGAGAAAGAGAAGAGAGGGAGAAAGTGAAAGAGAGGGAGAGGAAGAAAGGAAGGAAGGAAGGGAGGAAGAAGATGGAAGGAAGGCGAGAGGAAAAAAGGAGGGAAGGAAAGAAAGAAAAAAGGAAGGGGTGGGATTGAAAAAATGTGAGCAACCGGTTCTCTGCCTGGTTGCTTCTAGAGTTTGATCTCTATTTCCCTAGCTAGCATTTTGAGGTTGTCCTCAGCATCCAACTAATGGAAGAACCCACTCCTTTGAGACACAGGAGTACCGAAAAACCTGATGGAACATTCCTATTATGTATGTTTCCATTACATTGTGATATATTTTTTTAAACGAAAAGACTGCCGAGCTAGAAATCTCTGTTTGTATCTCAGCTTTTACAGCCCTCAAGGAATCTTAGAGTTGAGTCACATAAAACCAAAAAGGCTCTTAAAGATTCCGCTGTAAATTTAATTGAATATGAAACCATCTGCTGCGCACACAAGACATTCCATAACAACAACAACAACATCAACAACAATAATAATAAAAAGGAAAGCTAGAGAGAGGGAGGGACAGGGAGAGAGCAAAGTCGGGTAAAGCTGGGTATTTACAAAGCTTACCCATCATTTCAAGTAAACCTTGCTCTGAAAACGGTGCGCTAATGCAGAGAGAAGGGAAAATATATATCCCCTCCTTTTTCGATTCATGCCTGATTTGTATCTTTTATCCCAGCTCTTTGATGCATTAATCCCATTGTGAGTCTTAGGAGTGATGAAAAGCCTAATGCAATTTGATGTACTTGGAGGTAATGAATATTTAGTAACCAGATGTTGCATCCCACATATCTATCTATCTATATATAAAAGCCAAATACCACTCATGCATCATCACAACATCTCCAAAACCGTAAAGCCTACAAACTTGAAATTTGACACATATGTTCCTCTTGGCTTCTAGGTGCACAGTAAGAAAGGATTTTTCGAAATGACCATCAGATCATTAGTATTTCTGCTGCTGCTGCTGATAATGTTGTTGTTGTTATTATGTCAATCTTTGGTCAGATTCACAACCTTTGGGGCTGGTTGGTAGCTCAACAACTCGAGTCCTAACCAAGGACCTAGGAACTGTTAAGGTAATGTCAGAGGATATAAGATTGTTGTTGTTGTTGTTGTTGTTGTTGTTGTTATTATTATCATTATCACGCTCTGATGCTAAGGAGTTAGATGTTCTACTCCCCCTCCCCACCTGAAAAGAATTCTGTTTCAACTGCCACTTGCATTTGGACATGGCCAGTGCATGACTCATCCAGCCTACGGGCTGGGAGTTTAGACATTCTACTCCCCTTCCCCACCAGAAACGCAAGCTGCGCTGGCTACCTGTTGATCTCCGGGTGCGCTTCAAGGTGCTACTTACCATCCATAAAGCCCTCCATGGTAGTGGATCTGAGTACTTGAGAGACCGCCTCCTGCCGATTACCTCCCTTCGACCTATTAGATCGCACAGATTAGGCCTCCTCCGAGTTCCATCCACCAGTCAGTGCCGACTGGCGACTACGCGGAGGAGAGCCTTCTCAGTAGCAGCTCCGACCCTTTGGAACGATCTCCCCGTGGAGATTCGCACCCTCACCACCGTCCAGACCTTCCGCACAGCCCTTAAGATCTGGCTATCTCGTCAGGCCTGGGGATAAGATTCTAATTCGCCCCCACCCGAATGTTGAATGAAAGTTGTGTTTTATTGCTTTATTTTTTTATTCACGTATTGTCTTATGTTTTGTCTTGCACTCCTCCTCCCATGAATTGTAAGCCGCCCTGAGTCCCCTCAGGGAAAAGGGCAGCCTATAAATCACAAATAAAATCTAAATCTAAATCTAAATAAGATAGGAGGGGCTTCTTGGGGCAAGACTGAGGGAGAGAAGGGGAGAGGAGAGGATCAATGGGGCCAGCCTGAGGGAGAGAAGGGGATAGGAGAAGATCAATGGGGCCAGCCTGAGGGAGAGAAGGGGATAAGATAGGAGGGGCTTCTGTGGGGCAAGCCTGAGGGAGAGAAGGGTATAGGAGAGGATCAATGGGGCCAGCCTGAGGGAGAGAAGGGGATGAAATAGGACAGGCCACTGTGGGGCAAGCCTGAGGGAGAGATGGGGATGGGAGAGGATCAATGGAACCAGCCTGAGCGAGAGAAGGAGATAAGATAGGAGGTGCTTCTGTGGGGCAAGCCTGAAGGAGAGAAGGGGAGAGGAGAGGCATCTGTGGGTCAAGCCTGAGGGAGAGAAGGGGATAGGAGAGGATCAATGGGGCAAGCCTGAGGGAGAGAAGTGGATAAGATAGGAGGGGCTTCTGTGGGGCAAGCCTGAGGGAGAGAAGGGGATAGGAGAGGATCAATGGGGCCAGCCTGAGGGAGAGAAGGGGATAAGATAGGACAGGCCACTGTGGGGCAAGCCTGAGGGAGAGAAGGGGATAGGAGAGGATCAATGGGGCCAGCCTGAGGGAGAGAAGGGGATAAGATAGGAGGCGCTTCTGTGGGGCAAGCCTGAGGGAGAGAAGGGGATAGGAGAGGATCAATGGGGCCAGCCTGAGGGAGAGAAGGGGATAAGATAGGACAGACCACTGTGAGGCAAGCCTGAGGGAGAGATGGGGATGGGAGAGGATCATTGGAACCAGCCTGAGCGAGAGAAGGAGATAAGATAGGAGGCGCTTCTGTGGGGCAAGCCTGAAGGAGAGAAGGGGAGAGGAGAGGCATCTGTGGGTCAAGCCTGAGGGAGAGAAGGGGATAGGAGAGGATCAATGGGGCAAGCCTGAGGGAGAGAAGGGGATAAGATAGGAGGGGCTTCTGTGGGGCAAGCCTGAGGGAGAGAAGGGGATAGGAGAGGATCAATGGGGCCAGCCTGAGGGAGAGAAGGGTATAGGAGAGGATCAATGGGGCCAGCCTGAGGGAGAGAAGGGGATAAGATAGGACAGGCCACTGTGGGGCAAGCCTGAGGGAGAGATGGGGATGGGAGAGGATCATTGGAACCAGCCTGAGCGAGAGAAGGAGATAAGATAGGAGGTGCTTCTGTGGGGCAAGCCTGAAGGAGAGAAGGGGAGAGGAGAGGCATCTGTGGGTCAAGCCTGAGGGAGAGATGGGGATGGGAGAGGATCAATGGAACCAGCCTGAGGGAAAGAAGGGGATAAGATAGGAGGGGGTTCTGTGGGGCAATACTGAGGGAGAGAAGGGGAGAGGAGAGGATCAGTGGGGCCAGCCTGAGAGAGAGAAGGGGATAAGATAGGACAGGCCACTGTGGGGCCAACCTGAGGGAGAGAAGGGGGTATGAAAGGATCAATGGGGCCAGCCTGAGGGAAAGAAGGGAGATAGGAGAGGAGAGGCTTCTGCGGGGCAATCCTGAGGGAGAGAAGGGGAGAGGAGAGGTGAATCATAACTATTCATTAGTTTTCAAGCTTTCACTGTCAGTTTATCAAGCCCAATCACATAGTTCCATAGTGAAGCGCGGGTATCCAACCAACTAGTATATATCGAAGCTTCCTGACTACCATTAAGAATAAAACAAGAAATAAGAGAAAATTCAAGAGAATGAAATGTTTTTTTAGATCCCTTATCATGGATAAACAGGGGCTCCCCAACTTAACACCACAACTGAGCTCCATTTTTTTGTTACTAAACAAAAAGTCATTAAGCTAGTTTCCCCCCCCCCCCTCATCTTACGGCCTTTTTTGCCGTGGTTATTATGTCAATCACTGCAATCGTTAAGCTGTGAAGTGAATCTGCCTTCTTGTTTAGAACACCATTTCCCACCATGCTCAGCTTCCAGGCAGGTGGACTTCATCTCCCAAATGTCCCCCAACCATCATGGCTGCCAATGGAACATTCCAGAAGTCCATACATGTGGAAACTGAGCCTCCCGGGCCGAGGCTGAGAGGAAGGGATTAATCTTCAAAGATTAGCATGGATCTGAATCTGCCTAAGCTTAATAAGTCTGTCACACTTGGCTCCTCCGTGGGCAATCCTCTATCAAGGAAAAAAAAATAAAGGAGGGGGATATAAAAATCGGATTAACAATTAATAAATAGCTCTCAGGCATACATATGTACTGGCTGCTATGGTTACATGGCTTCCCCAGGCCCTGTTTCGCCCAGCCTTCTAAATCCAGGAAGCATTTTTTTAATTTAAAATGTTTAACATTTCTCATTAAAAATCTCAAGAGTGTTTCATAGTTTAAAAATAAAAAGCTTTTCTTCCCTTCTTTTCCTTTCCTCTCCTTTCCTTTCTTACCTTTCCTCTCCTTCCCTTTCCTTCCCTTCTCTTTCCTTTCTATTCCCTTTTTTTCCTTTCCCTTTTCCTTCCTTCTCTTTTTTCCTTTCCCTTTTCCTTTCCTTCCGTTTCCTTTCCCTTTTTTCCTTTCCCTTTTCCTTCCTTTCCTTTCCTTCCCTTTCTTCTCTTTCGCTTACTTTCCCTTCCCTTCTTTTCCCTTCCCTTCTTTTCCTTTCCCTTCTTTTCCTTTCCCTTCTTTTCCTTTCCCTTTCCCTTCCCTTCTTTTCCTTTCCCTTCTTTTCCTTTCCCTTCTTTTCCTTTCCCTTTCCCTTTCCTTCCTTTCCTTTCCTTCCCTTCTTTTCTTTTCCCTTTTCCTTCCTTTCCTTTCCTTTCCTTCCCTTTCTTTCATTTACTTTCCCTTCCCTTCTTTTCCTTTCCCTTCCTTTTCCTCCCTTCCCTCCCTTTCCTTTCCCTTTCTTTCTCCTTCTCCCCTTCCTTCCTTTCTCCCTCCCTTCCTGTTTCTTTTCCTCTCCTTCTCCTTCTTCCTCCCTCCCTCCCTGTTTTCAATGTGTAACAACATCAATATAAAAGCCACATCCACTTAACAACCATGTTACTAATTTAACAACTGCCATCATTCATTCACAGTGATAGGAAAATGGGGAAAATCTCACTTAACAAATTGTCACTTAGCAACATAAATTTTGGGCTTAGTTATGGTCGTAAGTCGAGGACTATCTGTATTGGAAGGAGAATAAAACATTCAAGACTTTTTGGCATGTGCAAAATAACTTTGTGGGCCTAAAGATTCTATTCTTAATTATTTCTTCTCCTTCTCCCTCCTCTTCCTCTCCTCCTCTTCCTTCTCTCCTCCTCCTTCCTTCCCCTTCTCCCTCTCCTTCCTTTCCCTTCCTTCCTTTCCCCTGTCCCTCTCCTTCCTTCCTTCCCCATCTCCCTCTCCTTCCTTCCCTTCCCTTTCCTCTCCTTCCTTCCCTGTCTCCCTCTCCTTCCTTTCCCTTCCTTCCTTCCTTTCCCATCTCCCTCTCCTTCCTTTTCCTTCCTTCCTTCCTCCTCTCCCTCTCCTTCCTTTCCTTCCCTTCCCTCTCCTCTCCCCTCTCTTCCTTCTTTCGTTCCTTCCTTGCAAATTAAAATCCGTCACATCTCTATTGGTGGGGTGTGGGTGGTGAATATTTCTGGTCTCCCCCCTCCCAATCTCCAGATACTTTAGAATTTCTCTCGGGATTTCCTGCTTTATTTTTAACATCTGGGGTGGGTGGAGGGGGACCCAGTCTTCATTCCTTTCCCCATAGCCAAGCCCACCCCCTTATCATTATATTCACCCTGGCTCACCAGGAGTGAAGAAACCACGGCTTCGTCCTGGGCGCCTAGAGAGCCACACAGCTGGTAGACACGTAACAGGCTTCTCACTCGCTCCTCTATCCCACCCCAGATGTTCAAAGCTCAGGGGAACCTTTCCCACCGAGAGATTTTTTAAATAAATAACACATCTGTTCAACAGCTCACAGCGGCTGGGGAAAACTCCATCCTGAGCCCCCGACAGGGGAAGGGAGGAGTTTATGGACTCTGTTTGCAAAATGTTATGACTTGCCGCTGAGCCTAAAAAATTAACTTCATAAAATATCCCAGCTCTCTAGAGAGCGACTGCGGCTTTGAAGCTGGGCTCCTTGCAACTCAACGTTCGACACAGCAGGCAAATGTTTTTTGTTTTTTTCCTGGCGCGGCTGGGCTGATATTGCTTTTACGTCCTTAATGATTCTGCAGGGCCCACCTGGAGAAGCTTCATTTGGGAAAGGCGGAGGGTTTGAAGAGGAGCAACCGGAGAAAACCAACGCAAAAGTGGGGATCACGACAATGTTGTTTCTTCTAAAGCAGGGGTCACCAACCTTTCGGATCCCAGGGACCGCTAGATTCATAATTTTAAATCCTGCAGACCGCTAATATGATCTGCCTAATGACTGGCTATGTGGGCATGGCTAGGTGGTCAGGTGACTGGGTGGGTGTGGCCAACTCGATGTCACTCACATCAAGGGGCACCCTCCCAGCCACTCCTCGCCTGCCCCCCTGGGATCCTTAGGGCCCCCAACAGGAAGCAGTTGCTAGAGCTAAGCAGCCACCATGAGAAAGAGTTGGCAAAAGAGCTCAGTTCAAATTGGATCTGTCCGAGAAGGAGGCTCAGCAGAAGCACCTCACTGAGGACTAGGAGCATAGGCTTTCCAAGCAGAGGGAAGACCTGTGGGAGTTCAAGGCCAGGTGCCGGCACCTGGAGGCTCAGTGGGCTGAGATGATCAGCCAGTTCCAAGCCATGATGCAGTCCCACTGGAACGAGGCCCTCTGGCTCTTTGCCACCAGCGGCTCTTCCTCCAGCCTTTGCCCAAAGCCCCCCACCAGGAGGCTGAAGCAGACCCCAAGTCAGAATTTCTGCCCCCTCCAACCTACACAAAATGACCCCGAAGGGGGAGACGCTCTGCAGCAACACAAGTGTTCATTGCACATATCCGTCCCAGGGGCCGTAGTTTGAGGACCCTTGATTTAGTGCAATATAAAAAAATGCAAATAATTTTTCTGTGGACCACCAAAATTTTCTCACAGACCATTAGTAGCCCACAGACCACCAGTTGGTGACCCCTGTTCTAAAACACAAGGAAAACCTAGCTGGGGAAAGACAGAAATAGAAGGTGATGCTAGAAAGCAGAGATGCTTGCCTGGAGAAATGGGTTAAAGAAAGAAAGAAAGAAATTTAATAAAGTATATGTGAATTTTTGGATGTTAGAAGGAAGCAGATAACAGTGATCTGGAAAGGACGACCATCGGATGTCAACAAAGATACAGAATCAATTCCTTCTTCATTAATTTTTGCATCGCGCCAGCAAGAGACATATGGTTGCTTCACAAGTATAATTTTTCTTGGTGCCCAGAGGGCTCAATAAATTAAATGTGTAAATACTGGAAGAGTTTCTAAATAAATATGTTCTAGTAACAATTGTATTGAAATTAGAATAGAATAGAATAGAATAGAATAGAATAGAATGGAATGGAATGGAATGGAATAGAATAGAAAATAATAGAATAAGGGAAGGGATAGAACAGAACAGAAAAGAATAAGGGATGGGATGGAATGAGATGGGATAGAATAGAACAGAACAGAATAAAGGATGGGATGGGATGGAACAGAACAGAACAGAATAGAATAAGGGATGGGATGGGATGGGATAGAAGAGAAGAGAAGAGAAAGAAAAAGGGATGGGATGGGATGGGATGGAACGGAATAGAATAGAATAGAATAAGGGATGGGATGGAATAGAATAGAATAGCTTTATTGGCCAAGCGTGATTGGACACACAAGAAATTTGTCTGTTGATGTTATTCTCTAGAAGGAAGGATGTACCAATGCCCACTCAACTGGTACACAATAAGCACCCCAGAATAGATTGTCACCTAAAGGTGACACATTTTCAACAAGTTCAGTTCCACCAATGCATCCAGCCCCAAACGGCTAGGATCACCTCTCTAACTAATGGGGACTTTGGTTTCAGCACCCTGGATAGCGATCATACAGGAAATCTATTTCTCCGGAATTCTTGCATAGCATCGGACAAGAAAATGTGGTTAAACCTGGATGATCTTGATAGGGTCATGGGGATCCCACTTCCAGGATAGTAATTGTTTAAGAAACACTTTTCCCCCCTCCCATTGTGAGAACTAGGGACATCATGGTTGGCAACAAAGAGGATTAGGGGACTGGAGACTAAAACATATGAAGAACGGCTACAGGAACTGGGTAGGTCTAGTTTATTGAAAAGAAGGACTAGGGGAGACATGATAGCAGACTTCCAATATCTCAGGGGTTGCCCCAAAGAAGAGGGAGTCATGCCATAGGTGGCATGCAGAGCCCTCTGTGTGGGAATGTGAGCCGTCACCCAGCTCAGTGTGCACCTCCTGCTGGCCAGCATATTTTTGGGTTGCACGCCCATGTGAAGCGGTGGGAGGAGTGCAGGGGTCATGCACACTGCGCAGTGGGGGCGGGGTGCATTGCATTATGGGTGTGGGCGCATGAGTGAGCAATTTCGGCCCGAAAGGAGAAAAAGGTTCTCCCTCACTGGTGTAGGGTTTCCTGCTTGAGCAGGGGGATGGACTAGAAGACCTCCGAAGTCCCTTCCAACTCTGTTATTCTGATATTCTGGCTGCAGAAAGCTCTAAAAAGTTCCCTCTCTATCCTACAGAAGCCTACGGTCAAAAATCAGCAGCATTTCTAAGGGATGAGATTTGGATGTGAGGCTAAGCCAGAAGAAATAGGAGCCAAATTCAGCAATACTCTGTAGCTGCTCTCAAAGTAAGTCTCTATTTCAAAGAATTCTTAATCCCAAACTATATATATGAATGAAAGTAACTGTTCAATTTCATTTGTATCACACAGGGAGATGCGATATCTCGCAAAATAGTGTAGCGTTAGCTGTACTTGCCTATAATGTGGGGGGGGGGGACATTATGCGTTGAAACAGCTTATACCTGGTACATAATACTAAATAATAATAATAGGGAGGCTCACACTTATTCCATGCTGAATAAAAGATATATATCCAAAAACAAAAGAAAAAGCCTACTGTGCAGAAATGTTGAAACTCAAATCGTTTCAAGGACAAGAGGAGTCTCGTCTGTTTGGACAGTGTCAAAACAGCCTGTTTTGGAATAAGAAACACCTTTTTCAAGCTCAAGATGTTTCGAAGTTGAAATACTTTCTGTGACCTTATCATAAAGTCAAAATGAGATGGAAGACCAAAAAAAAATCTTATAAATAAAATAAAGCAGGTTATGGTTTCATGCAGGAGGTAAATCCGAGGAGGAGGAGGAAAGGAATGACAGAGGGAGGAAGGGAGAAAGACAGGCAGGCAGGCAGGCAGGCAGGCAGGCAGGCAGGAAGGAAAACAGAAAGGAAGACAGGAAGGAAGGAAAACAGAAAGGAAGGAAGGAAGGAAGGAAGGAAGGAAGGAAGGAAGGAAGGAAGGAAGATAGGCAGGCAGGCAGGCAGGCAGGCAGGAGGAAGGAAGAGAGAAAAGAAGGAAGACAGGCAGGAAGGAAGGAGGAAGGAAGGAAGGAGGACAGGAAGAAAGACAGGAAGATAGGCAGGCAGAAGAAAGGAAGACAGGAAGGAAGGAAGGAAGGAAGGAAGGAAGGGATGAAGGAAGGAAAGAAGACAGGTAAGGAAGATACTAAAGAAGGAAGGAAGACAAGTAAAGAAGACAGGAAGGAAGATAGGCAGGCAGGAGGAAGGAAGAAGGAAGGAAGATAGCAAGGCAGGTAGGAGGAAGGCAGTAAGAAAAGAAGGAAGGAAGGGAGGGAGGGAGGGAGGGAGGAATGAATGAATGAAGGAAGGAAGGAAGGAAGGAAGGAAGGAAATATTTCAGTTATCCCAATTCTCCATTATTATTTTTTCTGGTGGCAGCAGATACCCAAGGCAGCAATTCATTTTCAAACTTGACAAGAGAGTGTCGTATATTGCTTGCCCTCAAAAAGGACTATTAGCAGCAGAAAAAGTCTTGCATTAAAAGATTTTTTTTTAATTTGCCGGCCTCCCTCCTTGCATGGAGGCCTCCCCAGCCCTCTTTTGATTCTCACGTTTTTCTTCTGCTCCCATCCTCCCTTCCAATCGGCTGTTTTCTAACCCGACACACGGACATTTAGTTGAGTCGTGGAATCTATGAGCCTCTTGCGATCGTTTGCCACCTTAACTTCGAAGGAGGGCTCTGGGATTTACCTGTCAAGCAACACGCTCTGAAAAAGATTCTATTTATTACTTGCTCTCCCCCTTGCTGTGTTTTGCTGATATTCCTAGGATTTTCCCTGGACCCACACACCTCGGGCAAAGCTGTGAGGTACTGCAGGTAAAGGATCAGTCGTGTTGTGATGTTTTGAGCCTCCCTTCAATTAACTCTTCCAATCTGGCTCTTCTCCAGGAGCAAAATTTGGCTTCCAGGCAAAGATGCAATTTCAAAGCCAGACAATAACAGAAGAGGAAGGGGGTGGGGAGAGAGAGAGAGGAGAAGGAGGTGGGAAGCGAGAAAGAGTGAGATAAATTTGGGAAACCGTTCAAAAAAAAACCCCCAACAGACCCTCGAGGCAAAGAGCAGGGATTTGAAATTTGTCTTGGTGAGGAAAAGGAAAGTTTGAGAGAGAATTCGGGAGGCCATCTTTTGAAAGCTGGCTGTATTTGCCAAGAAAACCAGGGGACTAAAAAATATACCCAAGTAACTTTAGACACTGAGCTTGTCGATCAGAAAGGTTGGCAGTTTGGCAGTTCGAATCCCCAGCGCCCCCTAATGGAGTGAGCTCCCATGACTTGTCCCAGCTCCTGCCAATGTAGCAGCTCGAAAGCAGGTAAAAAATGCAAGTAGAAAAATAGGAACCGGCTTTGGTGGGAAGGGAACAGCGTTCCATGCGCCTTTGGCATTGAGTCATGCCGGCCACATGACCACAGAGATGTCTTCGGACAGCGCTGGCTCTTTGGCTTTGAAATGGAGATGAGCACCGCCCCCTAGAGTTGGGAGTGACTAGCACATATGTTTGAGGGGAGCTTCATCTTTTGACCGTCCAGTGTTGGAGCATTCACAACTTCTGGAGGCAACTTCTGTTCCACTGATTAATTGTTCTCACTGTCAGGAACTTTCTCCTTAGTTCTAAGTTGCTTCTCTCCTTGATTAGCTTCCACCCATTACTTCTTGTCCTGCCTTCAGATGCTTTGGAGAATAGCTTGACTCCCTCTTCTTTGGGGCAGCCCCTGAATCCTGAATATTTGAAGGTCTCTGCTCTGGGTGCATTTATGCATTTATTTATATAACCAACCCAAACTTTAATTGGGGAAAAAAGAATGACCTGAAGGAAATGAAAAGATGATGGAATCAAAAATATTGAACATCTGTGAAGATGCATCCTTCTAATCATTTTATCCAAATAAACAGCTGAACAGAACCACAGACCTTCATCATTCTGGTCTGTATTTTTTTTGGAGTATCAGAAGCACCTTTTTCCCTCAAAAAAGAGGCTGAAAATCTGGGTTTGTCTTACACACTGAATACAGCATTTTTTGCCTCCCCAAACCTCGCCCACTTCACCAAAATGGCCATGCATAGCCTTTAGGAGGCTTTCAGAGTGCTCCTGGGGGCTGGGGAGGGCAGAAATGAGCAAAAACTGGCCATTTTTTGCTCAATTTTGCCTCCCCCCCGCCAGGCTCCAGGAGCACTCTACAATCCTCCTAAAGGCTATGTATGCCTCTTTTTTTTGACAAAAAACAGGCCCGTTTTCACAAAATATTGGCCATTTTTTTGCTACTTTTGGGGAGCTCACCCCCCCAGGAGAACTCTACAAGCCTCCTGAAGGCTTTTCGTGCCCCCCCTTTTTTTTGGAAAAAAAACGGGCCTAATTTTGCAAAAACGGGCCATTTTGGGGAATTCTGCAGAGTGCAAAAACTTTTTTTAAAAATTTGCCTCTTCAAAATCTCGCTGCGTCTTATACTCTGAAAAATATGGTAAATACATTTCGGTTAAACATCTGGCCTCACCCAGTTAATTTTGAGATTTGCTGGCGATTTGATAAAAAAAGAAAGAAGGCGAAGAAGTCATCATCATCTAAAGGTCATGTTTTCCTATTGGAAAACCTGAAGGGGGTTCTGATTGCCAGGCACTTACTTGAAATGAAATAGAAAAACAGGCTGGAGAAAAGAAAATGACATTTCGCTCATAGCGGGCTAATTAGGGTGAAAAAAAAATAAAAATAAATAGGCAACAGTCACAGAAAGAGAAATCAATGGGGCCTGTTGGTCTCAAACAGGGAGAAATTGGCAAGGACCAGAAGGGGAGAGGGAAAAAAAAAAACCTTTGAATGAGCTTGCGGTAATTTCAGGACTCAAGAGGAGTCAAAAACAACATGTCCAAAGCACACACATCTATACTAAGAGATCTTAAAAAAAAGCATACTGGGAGAGAGATGGATGTAAAATCACACAGACATGTGTTTAACATGCTTAAAGGTAAAGGTAAAGCACATATGTGCTAGTAGTCCTTCTCGACTCTAGGGGGCAGTGCTCATCTCCATTTATGAGCATAAATATCAGATGAAGTGGGTATGAAGATCAGAAAAAGTTCTATTTTAGAATAGCACTAGCTGATAATCCAGCGTTTCCCGGGTATTTATTTATAAGGGGAAAATATCCAGACCAAACGTAATTTCAAATGTTGGAATTTCCCCCTTACCAAAGGGAGCCCCCTTGTGGAGTACTGTGAAACCGTTACCATAGCACCTCCACTGCGCTGTACAGTAGAAGCCATTTTACGGCAGTACAATAGAAGCCATTTTAAGGCACAACAGGCTGCACCTTAACAGAGCACACATCCCAAGGGGAGTTAGGGGTGTCTTACCCACACAGTATTTGTTTCCAGGGAGTAAGTCATCTGTGTACCAAGTTTGGTTGAAATTCCTTGAGGCATTCCAGAGTTATGCTGGAACACAAACACACACAGAGTGGGGGAGGGAGGGAGGGAGACCCATTTATAGATAGATAAATAGATAGATAGATAGATAGATAGATAGATAGATAGATAGATAGATAGATAGATAGATAGATAGATAGATAGATTTGTTAGTCCTACATTTCTGATTTTGACCTACCAGAAACCCAACAAGACTGTCCTCTAGAATGGTTTTGGGATTGGCTTATCTTAGAGTGGGTCCATGATTTATTGCATGACAACCATAGTCCATCAGACAACCATGGTTAGGTGAGCAAAACCTCAGTCAGTCTCTTTTCCGCACATACCTGAAAGTTCCAAATAGCACCTGAAAGTGAATCAGAGTCCAAGGCAAAGCATGGCTCAAACTTCCAATTTATGAAGAGACCCATCTTGGCACATCTGGGAAAACCCCAATCTGAAAACTTCCAGGTTTCCCCCACCCAGTTGAAAGTTCAAGATCCTGCCACCCAACACCCACAAGTCCATCCCTTGGTCCAATCTTCCACTGCCGTACTGGCAGTTCCACCCATCCAGTTCTGGTCAGGTGCAGAGGTGCAAAGACAAAGGATGACCTTGGCTTTCTAGAAAGAATGTTGTTATGGCTACATAACATCTAACTCCGTACAGTCCCTGCCTCCCCTTTTCCCACAATAGAAAATGCACAGTAGAATAATAGAAAGTGTGGCAGGCCAAAGACTCAAAAGAAAAGAGGGCTGCAGGCCTGACACAGTCTCGTTTTTCGCACATACCTGAAAGTTCCAACCATGTGCACCAATCCATCATCACAAAAGAGAACTCTCTTTCTAATAGTTGCACCCAGTTGTATAAGCCTCCTCCTTTGCCTAGCTTTCCATTCTAGACATTAATGTATTCAGGTATTTATCAAAGTTGGGGAAGCCGCAATGCTCCGTAACTGCTGCATGTTAGCAATGTGGGTCTTGTTACAGTTTATGCTTGCATGACTTCATCTGTAGAGTGATCTGTTTTAATTTTTAATTGTCAGCTACACGGGAGACTTGGTGCTCTGCAAGCCAAAAATGTGAGGCATCCATAAATGAGAATCGTTTTGGCAGAAATGTTTTGGATACAGGCAAAGGAGCCAAATCAAGATGGTAAGTATCCAGCATTGAGCATGTTGCAGTCATAAAATTTTTAAAAAATGAGAGCCAGAATGTGACAGCCACTGTTTTTAAAAATTGGGAGAGGATTGTGTTTGGAAAGAGAAATGAAATGAATTATCGTAGTTCAACACAGGAAGAGAAATGTTCTTTTTTTCCGTGTTTTCTCCTAACAATTTTGTTGCTGGGAGCACAAGCCTGCCTAAAGGAATGTGATTAGAGCATTAACTTCAATTCACAGGGGGCTGAAAGAGGAGGAGGAGAGGGGTGGCAGGGCAGAGGGAGAAGGAGAAAGACAAGAAGGTGAAAGGCAAGAAGAAGAAGAAGGAGACACAGAAGGACAGGGAGAAGGAGAAGGAAAGAGAAAGACAAGGAGATGCAGAAGGAGAAGGTGAAGGAGAAGGAGAAGTACAAAGACAAGGACACAGAGAAGGAGAAGGACAAGGAGGAAGACAAGGAGTAGGAGAAAAACAAGGATACACAGAAGGAAATGGAAAAGTAGATGGAGGAGGAGGAGGAGGAGGAAAAAGACAAGGAGGACACAGAAGGGAGAAGGAGAAGGAGGAAGACAAGGAGAAGGACAAAAACAAGAACACATAGAAGGAGAAGGAGTAAGACAAAGAGAAGGAGAAAGACAAGGAGACACAGGAGATGGAAAATAAGGAGGAGGAGGAGGACAAAGACAAGGACACATAGAAGGAGAAGGAGGAAGACAAGGAGACACTGAAGGAGATGGAAAATAAGGAGGAGGAGGAGGAGGAGGAGGAGGAGGAGGAGGAGGAGACACAGAAGGATAGGAAGAAGGAGAAAGTTGAGGAGATGCAGAAGGAGAAGGTGAAGGACAAGACAAGGAGAAGGACAAAGACAAGGACACATAAAAGGAGAAGGAGGAAGACAAGGAGAAGGGGAAAGACAAGGAGACACAGAAGGAGATGGAAAAGAAGGAGAAGGAGAAAGACAAGGACACATAGAAGGAGAAGGAGGAAGACAAGGAGAAGGGGAAAGACAAGGAGACACAGAAGGAGATGGAAAAGAAGGAGAAGGAGAAAGACAAGGAGAAGGGGAAAGACAAGGACACATAGAAGGAGAAGGAGGAAGACAAGGAGAAGGAGAAAGACAAGGAAAAGGAGAAAGAGAATGAGAAAGAGAAAGACAAGGAGAGGGACAAGGAGATGCAGAAGGAGAAGGAGGAGAAGGATCTTAGCGCAGCATAGCTTATCCACTTCAATATTGACTGGCAGCTGCTACATCCTGAAATGCAATTTTGATGTTCAGTGACCCCATAGCTCAAAGCACCAGAAGCAAAAAGACGAGCAATAAAGACCAGCTATTGCTCCCTGTCTGCAAACTCACTGGTAAAGCCAATTGCTTTGAAGAGATCGGCTGCTAGCATGACAAAATATGCCACTTGCACAATAATGAATATTGAACAGCTTTCCTGTTGCAAACGCCACTCCCCCAAATGCTGAAGTGCGAGTTTAGGGTAGGAGCAAAACCTCGTAAGAATCTCATGTGAGCCCCTTCAATTTCCACTCCAAGCGTAACCCAATTAAGCTACCCCTAAAATCAAGAGAAAATAGCAAGCCAATTCTTTAATGCGAATGCAAGCTATGTAGAATTCTCTTTAATAATTGTGCAGCTGCAAAAGC
Organism: Thamnophis elegans; assembly: GCF_009769535.1. NCBI lineage: Eukaryota > Metazoa > Chordata > Lepidosauria > Squamata > Natricidae > Thamnophis > Thamnophis elegans. The sequence goes on along the minus strand of NW_022473818.1, from coordinate 5,468 downwards.
TGTTCCATAATTCTATGAGCAGAATCAGAGGTGGGTTCCTACCGGTTCGCACCGGTTCGATAGAAACGGTTCGTCAAATCTACCGAACCAGTTAGACGAGGTTCCACCAGCGGACCTGGAAAGCAGGCCACACCTACAGAAGAGGTTCCAAAATTTTTTGAAATCCACCACTGAGCAGAATGCTACTTTTCTAGTAATACCCAGGTTTTAAATCAACAATCCCTGGGGAGGGGGTGTTAAGAAGAGATTGGACAACCATTTGTCCAGAATGCCATAGGGCAGTGATGGAGAACCTTTTTGGAACTGTTGTTCATGTCAGGCCTGATATTCCTTTTGGATCTTTGGCCTGCCCCACTTTCTATTATTCTACTCTGCCTTTTCTGTTGTGGGAAAATGGGAGGGGGGATTGTACAGAGTTAGATGATATGTAGCCATAACAACATTCTTTCTAGAAAGCCAAGGTCATCCTATGTTTCTGTACCTCTGCACCTGACCGGAATTCGATGGGTGAAACTGCCAGCATGGTGGTGGGAGATTGGACCATGGGATGGGCTTGTGGGTGTGGGGGCAAGATCTTGAACTTTCAACTGGGTGGGGAAAACTGAGAAGCTTTCAGATTCGGGTTTTCCCACATGGGCCAACATGGCTCTCTTCATAAATTGGAACTTTGAGGAATGCTTTGCCTTGGACTCGGATTTAATTTTGGATGCGGAGCCATAAACCAGGGGAATATTACTAAGAAGAAGAAGAAAATAAACTGATGGAGGGATTTTAGAAAATGCAGCCACCCAGCAAGTGAGCAAGCAAGAGAGACTATTCGTAGCGTAGCCAAACCAGTATTATTATTACTAACACAGCTGTTGCGAAGCCTGTCTGTTTCCATAACTCGGGCGAACAGCTCTGGAAATATTCATAACAAACAACAGAGAAATACAAACACCAGGTTGGGGGAAACAAGTAACCTGCAAGTTATTCTGCCGGCAAATAAGAAGAAAAAATACCACATAGGTTTAGCAGGTTTTCACCCTCATCTTCAGTGCAATTTTTATTTTCCAAGTTTTGCACAAATTTGTACCTCTGTGCCCTGACAATAAGATGCTCATCTTTGCAAAGATGAAGGCTGAAGGATGCCGTTGAATTCATTCTGCAACGAACACAGGATGGCTTTGCAAATGCATTTTTCAAAGATAGACATCAACATCCAGCTATAAGGTTGGGATGGACATCCTTCTTCGCTTCCTCCTCTTAAAATCCGGACTTCCCTTGAGGCAAGTTGCGGGACACATCACATGCCCAGCATGCCACTGACCAATTTGCCAGCGTTTGTTGCAGCAATCGTATCCAGAAAGCACACACAGGTAACTGATTCAGCAGGATTCATTAACTTCTCATTATAGATGATATAACACATGAAGTAAATATACAATACCAAGGGCAGGTTTTCCAATGTGGCAGTAGATGCAAGCAAGCCACAAGCAGAGGAGAGAACAGTTTCCGTTTTAGAGCAGCAGGCCAGTTTAGAGCTCAACGCAGACTCAGCGCTACAGAGCTAAGGCACACTCAGGCTCCTTGCCGTCTGAATCAGCAAGCAGCCCCCATTGGCTGACCTTGTTGCCATGTCTCTTCCGGTCTGAACTCTAATGCATTGGCACAACTGACCCTTTAAGATATCTCCTCTTGCTTCCTTCCAAAAGCTTCCTGCCATCCCTCTTACCGAACAACGCAAATAAAAGCCATTTTAGTTGTGGCACTGTGTCTCGAGGCTGAATTGAAGCCTGGAAAAGATCTTGAGATGCTCACCAGATGCATCAGCCTAGAGGTTGCTCAGTCACGAAGTTGTGTCGGACTTTCCGTGACCCCCACAGCACACCAGGCCCTCCTGTCCTCCACCGTCTCTCAAACTTTGCCCAAATTCATATTCATTGCATTGATGACACTGTCTAACCATCTCATCCTCCGCTGTCCCCTTCTCCTTCTGCTTTCCATCTTTCTCCACATCGGGGTCTCTTCAAACCTAGAAGTAAGAATCTCTATGGAGATTCTCAGTCTCACAGATTGTGGTTGTCCCAAAGGTGCTTTTTTCAGAAGGCAACTGGACTTCCTTGAAGCTTCCTGAAGAAGCTTCTTCAGCTCTTGACTGGAGGGTGGGGAATGGAAGGATTTATACTCCTTGCAGGCAGCTGGTCCTTTGCTGTCAGGCCTGCAGTGGTTCCTTTAAGAATCTTTGGCCTGCCACACTCTCATTAAGGGGGGGTAAATAGCAAGGGGTAGAATGTGTTGTTTTCCAAATAAAAAATTCTTTTCTAGAAGCTCAAGGTCATCTTTTGTCTCTGCACCTTTGCACCTGACCGGAAGCAGCTGGGTGTGGATGCCAGCGTGGAAGAAGAAGATTGGACCATGTGATGGATTATGGGTGTGGGGACAAGATCATGAACTTTTAACTGGGTGGGATTCTGATGTCATTTCCAGTATTGGGATTTCATAGCATAATGCCAAGATGTCTGCTTTATTAAATTGGAACTTTAAGGATCATTTTGCCTTGGACTCTGATTTAATTTTACATGATACTTGGAACGCTGACATTTGCATCCTTTCAGAGGGTCGTTGAGGCCACTGGGAGGTTTATGTCTCTAAGGTAAGCTCCCCGTTGGGAGAGCGAGTGCGTTCAGAGAAGCATTGTGAAACGTATGTGTGCATCTACAGTGTCATGTACATAAATCCTCTTCAAATTCTCCCAACATCTAGATGACCTTAAAGATCCCTTTCCAACTCTGTTATTCTGTTAAAGCAACCAGGCCCTAGATACGTTTGAGAGAACACTTCTTGGCTGCATCTGCCATATAAAAAGAGAAAAAAGAGGCTCATGGGAAAAGTTTGTTTACTCCCCCTCCCCTCCCAGCCAGAATTCTGGTTTATCTTTCTAAATTATCAACAGAGTGTGTGCACAAAAGAGCAGCTACCCAGCCCTATCTCTAATGAAACGAAGAGGAAAGCTGTTGGAGAGATAAGGAACTGGCTTCCCTGTATAACTCCACCTCTACCTCCTGAGAACATAAATCTGATGCCACCAGAGTTCTTATCTCCTTCATCATCATGCCAATCCCCAGCCGATACCCACGTCTGTCTTGTCATCCCGATTTGCTTTCTAAACAAAACCTTTGTTTCTGGATTTCACAGAAGGGAGCATTAAAATCCATCTAGATTTAATCAGCGGCTCGCCCTTGGGGAATTCTCTCTCCTCTCCTGATGTTAGATTTACATGTCTCCGGTGTACAGCCATGCCTCTGCCCTGCTTCTTGGGGGGGGTGGGGAGGATGCATTTTTAAGCATCCTTTGCATGTGGTTTTTGGGGTGTGTGTGTGTGTGGAATGCGTAGGCCCCTCCTTGGCTGCAAAAGCCAAAACGTGGTTTCAATATTCCATAGATCAGAGTTGAGATTCAGCTGGTTCTGACCGGTTCTGGAGAACCGGTAGCGGAAATTGTGAGTAGTTCGGAGAACTGGCAAATAGGCTGGCCTCGCCCACCCACTCCCTCCCAGCCTCCCAGCTGATCTGAGAACGGAGCTGGGAAGCAGGTTAGTGGGATGGAGAAAGGATGGGGATTTTGCAGTATCCTTCCCCTGCCAGGCCCACAAAGCCATAGCCACAGAACCGGTAGTAAAAACATTTGAATCCCACCACTGGATCAGAGACTGATTTTTTTAAAAAAATATCTCTTTCAATCAGCAAACACTAAATTAAACTAACTTTCTGTGGGATCTTTGGTGCTGTGAGCTGAGAGGTTGATGTTTAGCACTAATGAGGTTACCTAGTTTGGTAATGAAATGTCTGCAAAAAAAAAATCCCACCCTATTCAGAGAGCACCAAGGACCTCACAGTCGTTGTCCTCCTCCTCCTGATATTTATGATGTTACATACTTTGATCATGAGATGTCTGCAAGAGAACTATGCAGCTCTGAGAACATCAAGAAACCCACAGTCCTCCTTTTTCCACTGATGATGTGACCTAGCTGGGTAATGAAATGTCTGCAAGAAAACCACCAATCTCTCTCTCTTTCTCTTGTCTCTCTCCTTCCTTCCTTCCTTCCCTTCCTCTCCCTCCCTTTCTCCTTTCTCCATCCCTCCTTCTCTCTCTTTCTCCCTCCCTCTCTCTCTTCCTCTATCCTCTCTCTCTCCCCCTCTCTCTCTTCAAAATGTTACAAAAATTGCACTGGTCCAATCTCTGATTTCCCTAAATTGAGAAGGGAGTATCAATACACTGTCTCTGAGCCACAATCACTTCTTTTCCTTCTTCTTTTGAGGATTATTTCCTTCCCTTATTCCACTTGTAATGTACGCATGAATATAAAATCATATGGGCTCAAATGTACAAATGGACATTAAGAACATAGATGATTCCCCACATTCTTTGTTCATGTTTCATGGGAGACTTCTATCTCTTCTCTCCCCCCCCCCCCCAGCTTTCATTTCAGGATTTCCTGCCCTGCTGTCTAAGAACACATCATTTACTATTGAAAGCATCTTCATATTGATTCCACCCTGCTGTATAAGAACAAGAAAAGGCATTTATTATTCAAATCTTAAGCCCATTGATTCTTGTTAGCTTGCACCTCCCATGGGTTGGCCACCTCTGCTCTCCCCATAGCTCCATTCCTGCTGGAAGAGAACTTTGATTGTAGAAGGGTATTCAGTAATAACCAGCGTATTTCTGAAAATTAGAGGAAGCTAAGATAGATATAAGATAGATAAATATTAGGGACACGGTGGCTCAGTGGCTAAGATGCTGAACTTCTCGATCAGAAAGGTTGGCAGTTCGGCGGTTCGAATCCCTAGTGCTGCATAACGGAGTGAGCTCCCATGACTTGTCCCAGCTTCTGCCAACTTAGCAGTTCGAAAGTCCGTAAAAAATGCAAGTAGAAAAATAGGAACCACCTTTGGTGGGAAGGGAACAGTGTTCCGTGAGCCTTTGGCATTGAATCATGCCGGCCACATGACCACGGCGACGTCTTTGGACAGCGCTCGCTCTTCGGCTTTAAAACGGAGATGAGCACTGCCCCCTAGAGTCGGGAATGACTAGCACATATGTGTGAGGGGAACCTTTCCCTTTTCCTTTATTCAATAAAAACCACCTGAAAATTAGGGGAAGCGAAGACAGATATTGATGATTAAGCCTTCTTCCTCGGCTCAGAACGGACTCCGAGAAAGTACTGAGAGCTCTCATTGAAAGCAGCGCAATTCTCTACTCACTGCTGGGCACACATATTTTCTGCAGAACACTGCTGAATCCTTGTTCCCTAGAATATCATGTTAACTCAAATGACCTTTTGTGCATTTTAGGGGGATTTTGTGTGTGTGTGTTCCAGGCTGGAACGGTTAGAAAATACTGTACGTTTCTGTCTCCAAATAGCTGAATGTGTTAACGTATTATTGCTTACAGGCAGAGGTGGATTTCCAAAATGCTAGCAACCA
>NW_022473817.1:22500-27440 GCF_009769535.1 Thamnophis elegans | reverse complement strand
GGAGGAAGAAAGGGAGAGAGGGAGAAAGGAAGTAAAAGGAAAGCTGAAAGAAGAAAGAAAAAGTGACAGAAGAAAGGAGGGAGGGAAGGAAGAACAGAGAAGGGAGGGAGGGAAGGATGGAGAGTGGAGGAAGAAAGGGAGGGAGGGAAGGGAGAGGGGGAGGAAGGAAGGAAAAGGAAGGTTAAAAAAAGAAAGAAAAAAGAAGAGAAGAAAGGAGGGAGGGTGGGAAGGAAAGAAGGCGAATGGAGAGAAGGAAGGAATGAAGGGAGAGAGGAAGGGAGGAGAGTGGAGGAAAGGAGGGACGGAGAAAGGCAGTAACAGGAAGATTGAAAAAAAGAAAGAAAAAGTATAAGAAGAAAGGAGGGAGGGAAGGAGGAAGGGAAGTGAAGGAAGGAAGGGAGCGAGGCAGGGAGGAAAAAACGAAGGGAAAGGAAGGTTAAAAAAGAGAGAAAAAGTTTGTGAGGAGAAAGAAAGGAAGGAATGGAGGGAGGGAAGGAAGGAAGGAAATGGAGTGGGAGGGAGGGAGAGAGAGGGAGGGAGGGGCAGTGAGTGAGTTAGGAATAAAGTAAAGAAGGAAGGAATGAAGTAAAGAAGGAAGGAAGGAAGGAAGGAAAGAAGGAAGGAAGGAAAGAAGGAAAGAAGGAAGGAAGGAAGGAAAAAAGGAAGGAGGAAGGAAGGAAGGAAATCATGAAAGGGAGGGAAGGAAAAACACCCCCAGCAGGGCAACCTCAGACCCTTCCTGGTGGGTGTTGGGGGGGGGGGACTTGAAACCCCCAAGAGCCATTTTTAGAAACCGACTTCACTCCAGCCTCAAGGGGACGGGAGTTCGAAGCAGAGCTGGCACACGGGAGGGAAGTCACACGGGGACCCTGCCCCACTGAAACACACAACACACTTTTACACACACACACACACTCACACATGTGTAAGTTGGGGAGGGGGGGGGCAGAGATTTTTGTCCAGCCTCATAACACAATGTCAACACAATGGATTTCTTCCCGTGTGATGCACAAAGAACACACCCACAATCTATGAAAAAGCTGCCCAGGAATGTTGCTTTCATTGCGGACACAATTTACACCCCCTTTCACAATCACCCCCATTCACACTCACTCACCAATCAAACTTATCGCTTCTTTTATATCTATCTATCTATCTATCTATCTATCTATCTATCTATCTATCTATCTATCTATCTATCTATCTATCTATCTATCTCTTTCTCTCTGTCTATCCATCCATCCATCCATCCATTTATCTATCTATCTACTTACATCTATCCATCCATTTCTCTATCTATCTATCTATCTATCTATCTATCTATCTATCTATCTATCTATCTATCTTTCTTTCTTTCTCTCTGCTATCTATCTATCCATCCATCCATCCACCTACCTACATCTGTGTCTGTCTGTCTGTCTGTCTGTCTATCTATCTATCTATCTATCTATCTATCTATCTATCTACCTACCTACCTACCTACCTACCTACCTACCTACCTACCTACCTATCTTCTATCTATCTATCTATCTATCTATCTATCTATCTATCTATCTATCTATCTATCTATCTATCATCTATCTATCTATCTATCTATCTATCTATCATCTATCTATCTATCTATCTATCTATCTATCTATCTATCTATCTATCTATCATCTTTCTGTCTGTCTGTCTGTCTATCCATCCATCCATCCATCCATTCATGTCTGTCTGTCTGTTTGTCTATCTCTCCATCATTCAACCATCCATCCATCCATCTATTCATCTCTCTCTCTGTCTATCTATTTATCCTTCCTTCCCTCCCTCTCTCTCTCTCCCCCCTCTCTCTGTCTATCTATCTATCCATCCCTCCCTCCCTGTCTCTCTCTATCTATCTATCCATCCCTCCCTCCCTCCCTCTCTCTCTATCTATCCATCCTTCCCTCTCTCTCTCCCCCTCTCTCTGTCTATCTATCTATCCCTCCCTCCCTCTCTCTCTCTCTGTCTATCCATCCCTCCCTCCCTCTCTCTCTCTGTCTATCTATCTATCCCTCCCTCCCTCTCTCTTTCCCTCCCTCTCTCTCTCTCTCTATCCCTCCCTCCCTCCCTCTCTCTCTTTCCCTCCCTCTCTCTCTCTATCTATCCCTCCCTCCCTCCCTCTCTCTCTCTTTCCCTCCCTCTCTCTCTATCTATCCCTCCCTCCCTCCCTCTCTCTCTCTATCTATCCATCCCTCCCTCTCTCTCTCTGTCTATCTATCTATCCCTCCCTCCCTCTCTCTTTCCCTCCCTCTCTCTCTCTCTCTATCCCTCCCTCCCTCCCTCTCTCTCTCTATCTATCCATCCCTCCCTCCCTCCCTCTGTCTCTCTCTATCAATTTCTAAACAAGCAAAAATCCCAACATTTCAAAGGAAAGGAAGGAAACGGCTTAAAAAATCCCAGCTTTAGAAGCAGATGCGTAAAAGCTAAGAAATTATGGATGTCAACCAGGAAACATTAATAACCTTTGAATTAATCCAATTAATTAAATTAATGAATAACTCAAACTGTTATTAATCTTTAATTGGCTTCCACACCTAACCGCAGATCATTTGCAGCTCCCGATAGTCCTCGACTTACAACGTTTCGTGACCGTTCAAATTTGCAACGTCTCTGAGAAAAATGACTCCGGAGCATTTTTCACACTTATGACCCGTCGCCGAATCCCTATGGTGAAAATTCGGCCACTTGGCAACTGACTCATATTTACGACGGTGTCAGCGTCCCCGGGGGAATCTCGTGATCCCCTATGGCGAACCTTCTGAGCAGTAAAGTCCACGGGGAAGCTGGATTCACTTAACAACGGTGTGACTGACTTCACAATTGCACCGATTCACTTAACAACAGTGTGATTGACTTCACAATTGCACCGATTCACTTAACAACGGTGGCAAGAAAAGTCATAAAAATAGGGCAAAACTCACTTAGAAACAGACATTTGGGGCTCCACTGTGGCCGTACGTCAAAGACTACAGCTTTTTAACAATAACAAGAGTGGGAAGGGACCCTGGAGGTCATGTAGTCTGACCCCCTGCTCTCGCAAGACCCCTACGCTATTTCTGATTAGTGGCTATCCAAGTCTCCTTCTACTGCTCTTGGACTACAGCTCCCATTATTGTCACTAAGCGTGGCGGTCGTTCAATGAATCCTGCCTGATTTCACCACTTTGGTAGGGGGACACGCCCGTGGGCAGGGAATTCTGGGAGTTGAAGTCCAAGGTTGAGCCACATTGGTAAGGTAGTCATTTCAAAAGGACTGGCCTTGCCCCTCCCCCACTTATGGGGCGAAGCTGACAATCACGGCGGGAGGTAGTCCTCCACTTATGACCTCAATGGACGCCTCCCCGCCCCATTTATGTTGCTAAGCGAAACATTTTTGTCCCACTTTACGACCTTCCTTGCCACCGTTGTTAAGTGAATCACAGCCATTATGAGCCAAGTCACCCGGTTGTTAAGCGAACCCAGCTTCCCACTTGCTTGTCCGAAGGTCGCCCAGGGGCACTGCGACCGTCATAATGTGAATCCGTCGCGAAAGGGGGGGGCATCTGGATTTGGATCATGTGGCCTCAGGGCTGCTGCAACAGTTGTTAAGTGTGAAAAAAACAGTCCAGGGTCACTTTTTCCCCGCGCCGTTTGAACCTTCAATGGTCACTAAGCGAACCGTCATAAGTCGAGGACTGGCCCATGTGGTATTTCTGTAGGAAAAATGCTGCTTGGTGGGGCAGCGCCAACAAGAATGACCACACAACCACCCCATAAACAGATAAAAACGCCCTCTTTAACAGATGCCTGAACTCCATGAGGTCTAGAAACATGCCGTTTCAGATTTATCGATCCGGATCAAAACCAGATTCAACGCCTCCCTTCCCTTGACCCCCCAGGCTCCCTCCTCACAACCTGCTCAGCCGTCCATCTTTCAAGAAGAGACGGGGCTGCCCTCGGTCAAAAATGGTGTAGGCTGGCGGGGTTGAGCTAGATGACCTCCAGGGTCCCTTCCACCTCTTGTTAATCTGTATCTGGGTGAAATCAACTCCCTGACAGCCCATAAACCTCAGAGGAGGAAAATGAGGAACTGGGAGAACTCTAAAACATGCCAGGGCCCGATTTCTAGTCCCGGCCAATTTTTAATTTGATTTTTTCTCACATGCCAAAGTCATGCTGACATGCGAATTTGACAGCTGACATGCGAAACATTTGAGATGTGGGGTGGGGGGTGGGGGGGAGGAGTCCGGCAAAGCCCTTTGCACGTGCTCAGGGGCACCGAGAACCAGCTGCAGCCCCCTCCCCGCCCCCGCAGAAGGCACGGGGGGGGGGGGGAGAAACGAAGTAAGCCCCTATTACCGGAGCCATTTGCAAGAGAGCGCCCGCGGGCGCCGGCATCGCTCCGAGCGCTCCCTTCGCCCGGAGAAAATAGGGTGGGGGGGGCTTTTTGGAAAGGTAGATGACGCCCCCGACCTGGTAGTCTTCCTCTCACCCCCCCGTCCCACCCCCCACCCCCAAATCACCTTCATCGCCTCCTCCTCCTCCTCTTCCTCTTCCTTTCGGATCTGCTGGAAGCCGGCTGGCATCTTTTGAGGCTGGGGTCGCCTGCGGTCGCGGGCGTCCGAGTTTTAAGTCCCAAGGCTGTGTGGGGGGGGGGGGCTGCGACTGCTGCCCGCGAGGCCAGGAAGCGCTTGGAAAGCAGCGAGCGGGGAGTCCCGCTACCCGGCCGGCCAGTCCCGGGGTCCAGCCAGGGCTGGCCAGGGCACCCTGATGCCTCCGCCCTCGGGCGCTCATTGGTCCCGCCCCCCCGGGGAGGAAGGGCAGAGCTTGGACTTGGGGGGGGGGCGAGGGACGCGGGTGGGGGGCGAGAGACCCCTACTCTTTCGGCTTTCCTGGAGCAATCGATCCTAAGCCATAAGGAAGATAATAATGACGGGTATT
>NW_022473817.1:17500-20000 GCF_009769535.1 Thamnophis elegans | reverse complement strand
TCAGGCTTTATTGCGCCCCCCCCCCATCGAAAGTTCACCCGTCTCCTTCCACATTTCATTTAACACCACCCCCCCCCCAAAATAAAATTAGCCAGGAACAACCAGACGGGGGGGAAAATCCATTTTAATCCCTTTTCTCTCTCTTGCCCACCCCCCAAATAACCCCTTCCCTCTTTGGTCTCCTGCTTGAAGGGGCGGGGTGGACTGGATGACCTCGAAGGTCCCTTCCAACTCTGTTAATCTGTTTCATCTTTTCCTCTTCTCCCCCCCCTTGAAAACCAGCCCAAGGCCTATGGACTCGTGGGAGGAGGGGGGGCACTTCAGACCACCCTCTTGCCCCCTAACCGGGGGGGGGGTCCAGAAGACCTCCAAATAGGCGGACACCCCCCCCCCGGCTCCTAAAACCCCATGGGACAGCCTGCCCCCTTCGCACGACAGCTGAAGCCTGATGATTGAGCCCCCCCCCCCAGGGGGGATAAGGCAGGCAGACAGGGGTGGGGGGGGTGCCACTCTCGCACTGTGGTCACGGGATGGCACAGCTGCCCGCAGGCCGTGGGGAGGGAGGGGAGGGGGTTCAGCGGGGACTGCGTAACCTGAGCCCCGGGACAGAAACAGAGGAAGGGAGGGGGGGAGGACTGTCTATATCGCTTCTCCTCCTTCAACAGGTCTTGTGTTTGTATGGGTGGGGGGCACTTAAAGAAAGACCCTCCCCCCCCATGCGTGTGCCCTTCAAATCTCCACCCCCCTGCGCCTTACCCCACTCCCCGGAGAAGCAGCCAACTTCGGGCGCCAAGGCTGGCTCCAAAAATAACCTAATGGCAGAACCAACTGGGGGTCCCGAGTGCGAGGGTCCCGGCTTTCGCCTAAATTGAGTGGGTGGGGAGCAGGTGCTTAAGGAGGTTGGGGTCATGTGGAAGAAAAGCCCCCCCCTCCTCACCAACCCCAAATCCTGGCCAGCTTGGACGCCAAATTAGTTTGGCGCCTCTCATCAGAGAAATAGAGGCGTCTGGCGAGGAGACTCAGAGGTCATCTAGTCCAACCCGCTTTTTGGATGGGTTAAAACGCAGCCTCTGGTGGGATATTTTTCCCTTTAAGGAGTCAAACGGTTCACTTAATAGTTATTTCTCTGGGGCTTTGGGCTTTTTGGCTCCACCACCTCCCCAATAATCTTACAACAGGTAGTCCTCGATTTACGACCATCCGCTTAATGGCCATTTGGAATTACAGTGGCACTGAAAAAAGGGACTTGGGACAATTTTTCACACTTAACGACCATTGCGACATCCCAGCGTGGTTGCGTGATCAAAATTCCGACGCTTGGCTACCGACTCGTATTTATGACGGTCGCAGTGTCCTGGGGGGGGGAGGTGTCATGTGATCCCCTTTTGCGACCTAACCAGCAATGTCAAAGGTGTGGAGGGAAGCAGGATTTGTTTAACAACCTGTAGGATTCACTTAACAGCTATGGTGATTCACTTAATGACGGGGGCAGGAAAGGTCGTAAACTGGGACAAAGCTCGCTTCACAACCGTCTCGCTTAGCAATGGACATTTTGGGCTCAGTTCCGGTCGTAAGTCGAGGATGCCATGCACCAAACAATTCTCTTGATATTGGGAGCCTCGGTGGTCTCATTTAAATCATCGCACAAGCAGTCCTCGACTTACGACCACAATGCAGGCCAGACATCCCAGCGGTCATGACGCGAATCACAACCCCAAGGTCACAATCTTTGTTGCTCGTTAAGCAAAACTGCCGCGGTTGTTATGCGGAGCACGCGGTCACTAAGCGAAGCCGGCTTCCCCTTCAGAATTTGTGACCCTGGGGAAGGGCGGGGTCGTTAAAAAGTCACAATTTGGATCACGTGACTCGGGGCCTGTGACGGCCGTAAGTCTGAGGACCGACCGCAAATCGCTTTCCCCGGGGGCGTTGTGACTTCCGGCGGTCGCTAAGCGAGAGGTTGTTAACCGAGGACCGCCTGGATTGATTACTCCACACACACTCCCCAGATTTTAGGCGTCTGTTCCTGCCGCTCAAAATAGCTGTGGCCTTTTTAGCCGCTGCGTCCCGCGCCTGGACTCCCGTGGACGGACGGACCCTCCGCACGTGACCCCCCCCCCTCCGCCCCCTTCCTGGCTCTGCCCTTTCGGTTGACTTGGGGGGGGTGGCGGGGAGGGGTGGGGGGAGACACACTTGTGCTCATCTTGGTTCCTTTCGGCCTTGGCTTTAATCCCGCGGAGACTTTTTGGAGTCTCTGGTTTCTCAGCTGTTAGTCATGCCCAACGCCTGCCCGGGGGCAAGGGGGGGGTCACCTGTGTGGGAGGGGCCGTCCCTCGACCAGGCGCTTGCAGGAAGGGCATTGATTGGTGGGTCTGTCTGTCTGTCTATCCATTCATCTATCTATATTCATTTATTCATTTATCTATATTTATATCTATTAGTATCTACCCCTCACCTCTCTCTCTATATATATATATACCGTATATTTCTCCAAATATCTCTG
>NW_022473817.1:0-15000 GCF_009769535.1 Thamnophis elegans | reverse complement strand
CAACACCTGGTGATTGGCCCAAAGTCACCCACCCAGCTTTCTTGCCAAGGGTGGAACTAGAACTCACCGTCTCCTTGGCGCGAAGGAGTCACCGCCTGGCTTTCACGCCTAAGGCAGGACTAGAATTCACCCGCTCCTGACTTTCTAGCCTTGCTAAATCTAGATAAGGAACCCAACTAAACTATAGATCGGTGCGCCTAGAGCCTCCTGGCCAGGAGTAGTTTATCTTCACAGTTCTTGGCTCAGGAAATCAAAATAAATCCCCATTCCCCCCCCTCCTATATGGGTGAGGACAAGCGCGCTTAAAAGATGCCATCTTTCTAGCCAAAAAAACCCCGCCGATTGGCAGATACGCCATACGGATGCCCGCCAGTCTTCCCGGAATCCCGAGTGCGAAAGATTCCATCGTGCCAGCGCACGAAATACGATCTTGAGCACATGGAGCCGAGCGCCGTATTTTTAGATATAGACACATCCAGCAAATGTCAAACCTTCGGCTGCCGGATTAAAGGAGTAGGGACTGCGGGAAATCCAGGCAGCCCCCCCCCCTGCCCCCAATTTGGCGATTCACCAGAGGAACACCACAGCCAGGTGAGGGGGGGGGGCTCCACTCTCCTGGGCCAACTCCCCCCGGTTTTGGAAAGCATGGGTAATCCTCGATTTACCACCGCAACGGAGCCCCAAAGTTTCTGTGGCTAAGCGAAAGAGTGGTTAAGTGAGTTTTATGACCTTTCTTGCCACCGTTGCTAAGCGGATCGCCGCAGGTGTTAAGGGAGTCACACAGTCGTTAAGCAAATCCGGCTTCCCCATCGACATGTGGGTTTCACATTTTCTTACCGTCGGTTCGGCCCACGTGCGCCCGCTCACTTTGCCCAACCGGTTCGAGCAAACTGGTTCGAGCAAACCGGTTCGTGCAAACCGGTGCGAACCGGCTGAATTTCCACACTGGATTTGGCTTGTCCGAAGGGGATCGCGTCACCCTGGGACTCTGCGACCGTCGTAAATACGAGTCCGTTGCCAAGCATCTGGATTTCGATCCTGTGACCCGGGGAGGGGAGACCCTGCCACGGTCGTAAGGTCACTATTGTTCCGTGGCCTTGGAATGGTCACTAAATGAATAAATAAAAAAGAACAAATGCGGTTCAACTCCTCGATCGCATTTTATTACGGATAGGATAGCTTTCTTAGTAGAAGGGGGGGTACGAGGTGAACGTAATATAACTTGACTTCGGCAAAGTGGGGAAAAAAAACAGGGGGATTCTGGGAGTTGAAGTCCACACAACTTAAAACGGCTGAGAAATGTTGGTTAAGCTTCAGCCATTCCTTCCTCCCGTTGGCCGCAAAATTTAGCAATTACCAAGTCCCGTACCGGAGTTTGCTACCAATAATTTACTGTAGACATTGAAATAGCAGAATAAGAGAGTTGGGAGGGACCTTGGAGGTCTTCTAGTCCAGCCCCCTGCTCAATTTGCTATAAAAATCGAAATTTGCTATCAATGATTTGCTATAATTGAAATAACAGAGCTGGAAGGGATCTTGGAGGTCTTCTAGTCCAGCCCCCTGCTCAATTTGCTATAAAACTGAAATTTGCTATCAATGATTTGCTATAATTGAAATCACAGAGCTGGAAGGGACCTTGGAGGTCTTCTAGTCCAGCCCCATTGAAATTTGCTATCAACAACTTGCTATAATTGAAATAACAGAATAACAAAGCTGGAAGGGACCTTGGAGGTCTTCTAGTCCAGTCCCCTGCACAATTTGCTATGGAAATTGAAATTTGGTATTAATAATTTGCTACAGATGTTGAAATAGCAGAATAAGAGAGATGGAAGGGACCTTGGAGGTCTTCTAGTCCAGCCCCCTGCTCAATTTGCTATAAAAATCAAAATTTGCTATCAATAATTTGCTATAATTGAAATAACAGAGCTGGAAGGGACCTTGGAGGTCTTCTAGTCCACCCCCATTGAAATTTGCTATCAACAATTCGCTATAGACATTGGAATAACAGATTAACAAAGTTGGAAGGGACCTTGGACCTTCTAGTCCAGCCCCCTGCACAATTCGCTATGAAAATTGAAATTTGGTATTAATAATTTGCTACAGACGTTGAAATAGCAGAATAAGAGAGATGGAAGGGATCTTGGAGGTCTTCTAGTCCAGCCCCCTGCTCAATTTGCTATAAAAATCAATAATTTGCTATCAATAATTTGCTATAATTGAAATAACAGAGCTGGAAGGGACCTTGGAGGTCTTCTAGTCCAGCCCCATTGAAATTTTGTTATCAACAATTCGCTATAGACATTGGAATAACAGAATAACAAAGTTGGAAGGGACCTTGGAGGTCTTCTAGTCCAGCCCCCTGCACAATTTGCTATGGAAATTGAAATTTGGTCTTAATAATTTGCTACAGACGTTGAAATAGCAGAATAAGAGAGTTGGAAGGGATCTTGGAGGTCTTCTAGTCCAGCCCCCTGCTCAATTTGCTATGGAAATTGAAATTTGGTCTTAATAATTTGCTACAGACGTTGAAATAGCAGAATAAGAGAGTTGGAAGGGACCTTGGAGGTCTTCTAGTCCAGCCCCCTGCTCAAGCACGATTTCAGATGAAGCAACCTAACTTTTCAAAGATCTCAATTTAAAGAATTTACAGATTAGCAGGTTGCAAATCCTTTATTTTCAGAAGTAAGATCAGCTCCAAGGGGGGGGGGGTAGGGTTAGGGTTAGGGGTTGGGGGGACTTCATTGTTAAAAATGAAAATATTGATAAAATCCCGCAAATCAGAGAATGCCTTTGAATAAAAAATAGTTGAAATTGTTCGGCGTTAGTGTTAGGGTGTCTAATTATTAAATTTATATGCTGCTTATCTCCTTCAACGTAATTCTGGGTTCCTGCCTGGCAATATAGTAAAAACAGAGAGGTTAAAAGCAATTCTAATTATAAAATGAGATTCAAATTGCAAAAGCTCCAGGAAAGAGTTAGGGCTTAGGGCTGTTAACTCAAAATCTAATATTTATTTAGATCAGTGATTCCCAAACTCCACAACTTTAAGACACATGGACTTCAACTCCCAGAATTCTGGGAGTTGACGTCCACCTGTCTTAAACTTGCCAAATTAAAAAAAAAAATCTAACTTATATTTAAAACAAGTAACATCTGTCTAATAAAATTCCAACTTATTCCATTATTTGGCTAGCTTCTCACAGCTACAAAACCGCTGGATGTTTTCAATCCAGATGTGCAAACTTTATTCTGATTAATATTAGAAAGGGAAGTTTAGGGAAGTTTTATAAATACAAAAGCTAATTTTGCGGCGAGCCTGACATCTAGAGGCCAAGGGCGAAATTACAGCTCTGAATCCACAGCGGAAATCCAGCCCAGGTTTTCTCTGAAGCTAGCTCACTCTCTCTAGCCAGGCTTTAGCGAGTGGTTGACCCGGAAAACCTGGACTGGAGTTTCTCCAAATGTCTCCCACTGCCATCCCGGGACGGATTGGAAGCAGAAGCATATTATAAAACCATTTAAGTAAACTATCATGGTTTTATCATGGGCTGAAACCTCAGGGAAGAGCGGCATCCTGGTTTGAGAATAGCAATAGCAATAGCAGTTAGACTTATATACTGCTTCATAGGGCTTTCAGCCCTCTCTAAGCGGTTTACAGAGGTCAACCCTGAGCCAGTGAGATTTGAACCGCCGAACTGCCGAACTAGCAGTCAGCTGAAGTGGCCTGCAGTACTGCACTCTACCCACTGCGCCACCTCGGCTCGAAACATGACCAATGCAGGAAAAATAGAATATTGACAGTCCTTGACTTACGACCATAATGAATTGCTGTTGTGATGGTCGTATAGCGAGTCAGACATGTGACTGACCAGATTTTTTACGACTGTTGTTAAGTGAATACTGTAGCCATTAGTTCCCCAAGGGGCATTTTCCTCTCAAAAAAGGAAATAAACCCTGATTTTAGACAAAAATATAAACCACAGATACACAGCCAGGTGAGGGAGGGGCTCCGCTCTCCTGTCTCCTCTCCTGTCTGGAAAATACAGGTAATCCTCAACGTGCGACCACAATCGCCCCCCAAATCAATGTTGTTAAGTGAGACATTTGTTATTAAATGAGTTTTGCTCCATTTTACGAGCATTCTCGACACAGTTGTTAAGTGAATTACTGCAGTTCTAAGTAACACGGTTGTTAAGTGAATCAAGCTGTTGT
Organism: Thamnophis elegans; assembly: GCF_009769535.1. NCBI lineage: Eukaryota > Metazoa > Chordata > Lepidosauria > Squamata > Natricidae > Thamnophis > Thamnophis elegans. Next base: position 10,788 of record NW_022473817.1, on the reverse strand, counting down.
AAGTAGAGGACTGCCAGCCTCTTTCTCCTGGCCTTTGTGCATTCCTCACTTTTAGCCTGCAAATCTCCCTGTCTCCACTAGAGGGCAGGAAAGAGCGGCGGAAATTTAAAATTTAGTCGCCACCTAGTGGCAATTGGGAGGTTTGCAGCTCGGATCTGGTCACTGCATTGGCATGACAGCTAACTAAACTCTCTTGGCCTTTGTGTATTTCTCACACCCAGCCTGCAAATCTCCCTGTCTCCACTAGGGGGCAGGAAAGAGAGAGAGGGAGAGAGGGAGAGAGAGAGAGAGAGAGGGAAGGAGGGAGGGAGGGAGAGAGAGAGGGAAGGAGGGAGGGAGGGAGAGAGAGAGAGAGAGAGAGAGAGAGGCAAATCCAAATGATTGGCACCACCTGGTGGCAATAAAGAGATCTGCAGCCGAAATCCAGTCATCCCAACTATCTAACATTCTTCGGCTTGGTTTATTTCTCACACCCAGCCTGCAAATCTCCCCATCTCCACCAGGGGGAAGGAAAGAGAGACTGGAAAAAGTAAACTCTTGCTGCCCCCTAGTGGCAATTGAGAGGTTTGCAGCCCAGATCTGGTCACCCCAACTATCTAACTCGCTTGCTCTTTGTTTAGTTCTCACACCCAGCCTGCAAATCTCCCCATCTCCACCAGGGGGCAGGAAAAAGTAAACTCTTGCTGCCCCCTAGTGGCAATTGAGAGGTTTGCAGCCCAGATCTGGTCACCCCAACTATCTAACTCTCTTGCTCTTTGTTTATTTCTAACACACAGCCTGCAAATCTCTCCATCTCCACCAGGGGGCAGGAAAGAGAGACTGGAAAAAGTAAACTCTTGCTGCTCCCTAGTGGCGATTGAGAGGTTTGCAGCCCAGATCTGGTCACCCCAACTATCTAACTCGCTTGCTCTTTGTTTAGTTCTCACACCCAGCCTGCAAATCTCCCCATCTCCACCAGGGGGCAGGAAAGAGAGATGGGCAAACCTAAACTCTTGCTGTCCCCTAGTGGCAATTGAGCGGTTTGCAGCCCAGATCTGGTCACCCCAACTATCTAACTCTCTTGCTCTTTGTTTATTTCTAACACACAGCCTGCAAATCTCTCCATCTCCACCAGGGGGCAGGAAAGAGAGACTGGAAAAAGTAAACTCTTGCTGCTCCCTAGTGGCGATTGAGAGGTTTGCAGCCCAGATCTGGGCACCCCAACTATCTAACTCTCTTGCTCTTTGTTTAGTTCTCACACTCAGCCTGCAAATCTCCCCATTTCCACCAGGGGGCAGGAAAGAGAGATGGGCAAACCTAAACTCTTGCTGCCCCCTATTGGTGATTGGGAGGTTTACAGCCCAAATCCTATCACCCCAACTATCTTAACTGTTTGGGGCTTTGTGTATTTTTCACACCCAGCCTGCAAATCTCCCCATCTCCTCTAGGGGGAAAGAAAGAGACGAGCAAACTAAAACTCTTGCTGCCGCCTAGTGGCGATCTGGATGTTTGTAGCCCAAATCCACTCACTTCAATTGTCTAATTGAATTATTGTTCTAATTGTTCAATTGTGTGCATTTCTCACACCCAAGGAGAAAACGCTTGTCCGGTGACGGCTGAGCGCTGCTGATATTTATCTCCCGGCTTCCCAATGAGTGTCAATCACCAGGAAGCAGCCAAAGGGGTCAGTCACGCTCTCGGTTTCACCATCGGGAGGAAACCGCAAGTGCCATAAAAGTGAGTTTTGATCAGGGCTCTTGCGACAAGCCCAGGAGGAGCAGGGAGGATGAGATCAGCTTCGCCTCTCCTCGGTGGTGATCCGGGACAATAGGTGGAACAGGAAGCTTCCTCCATATTTGGTCATGTCCTCCACCACGGCTGAAGAGGGCAGGGAGACATCGAAACCTTCGGGTTCCAATTGGGGAGGAAGACTTGGCTGAGTCTCTCTCTCTCCCTCCCTCTCTCACTTTCTCTTTCTCTCTCTTTCTCATCTCTGCTCTCTCCCTTTCTCTCACTCCCTCGTGTCTTTTCTCTCTCTCTCTCTCATCTCTATCTGTCTTTCAATCCATCCTCACCTGTCTCCCTCCCTCCCTCTTTCATTATCTCTCTCTCTCCCTCCCTCCTACCATTTCTCTTCTCTCTCTCCCTCCTTCCCTCCCTGTCTATCTCTCTTTCAATCCATCCATCATGGCACTCCCTCCCTCTGTCTTTCATATCTCCCTGTCTTTCAATCCATCCATCCATTATATACTGTATGTGTGTGTGTGTGTGTGTGTATGCATGCATGCATACATACATACATACATACATACATACATACATACATACATACATACATATATTCGATTCCCAGCAAGGGTATGGCTAGCTGATGAGAGCTAAATAGCTTGAAATAGATCTATACTAGTCTCCCTTTATTTATTTATCAGCACAAATATAACATATATATATATAAATAAAATTGGGGCATAGCAGGGGTTGTGATACTAAATATATACCTTCCTCCCTGGCTTCAGCTGATAAGGAGGAGGACCTGTGGCTTAATGGCTAAGACGTCTGCCTAAGATGTAACAGGTTCGAATCCCAATAAGGGTATGGCTAGCTGATGAGAGCTAAATACCTTGAAATAGATCGATACTAGTCTCCCTTTATTTATTTATCAGCACAAATATAACACAAATATAACAAAGGCAACAGTAAAAATCTTGGGTTTCTGTCGTGATGGACTCTTGTGACGAGCCGATTGACAGATAATGGAAGCAGTTAGCTTCCTCCCATAATTGGGGCTTACCAGGGGTTGTGACACTAAAAGTATATATATATATATATATATATATCAGCACAAATATAACACACACACACACACACACACACACACATATCCCCTCTCTCTCCCTCCTTCTTTGCCTTCCTCTTTCTTATCTCTCTTTCAATCCATTATCTCTCCCTCCCTCCCTCTGTTTCTCTTCTCTCTTTCCCTCCCTCCCCTTTTTCTCTCCTTCCCCCTTTCTCGCCCTCGCTCCCTCTCTCTTATCTCTTTCAAATCCATCCATCATCTCTCTCCCTCCCTCCTTCCCTCCCGCCATCTCTCATCTCTATGTCTTTCAATCCATCTATTATCTCTCTCCCTCCCTCTTTCCTTCTCTCTCCCCTCCCTCCCTTGCTATCTTTCAATCCATCATCTCCCTCCCTCCTTCCCTCTCCTCTTTCTATCCCTCCCTCTTTCTCCTCCCTCCCTCCCTCTTATCTCTCTTTCAATCCATTCTTTCTCTCTCCGTCCCTCCTTCCTTCCTCTTTCTCCCCCTCCCTCTTTCTCCCTCTCCTTCCCTCCTCTCTTATCTCTTTCAATCCATCCATCATTTCCCTCCCTCCATCTCTCATCTCTATGTCTTTCAATCCATCTCTCCCTCCTTCCCTCTCCTCTTTCTCTCCCTCCCTCTTTCTCCTCCTCCCTCCCTCCATCTATCTCTCTTTCAATCCATTATCTCTCTCCCTTCCTCCTCTTTCTCCCCCTCCCTCTTTCTCCCTCTCCTCCCCTCCTCTCTCATCTCTTTCAATCCATCCATCATTTCCCTCCCTCCCTCCCTCTCTCATCTCTTTCAATCCATCCATCATTTCCCTCCCTCCCTCCCTCTCTCATCTCTATGTCTTTCAATCCATCTCTCCCTCCCTCCTGTCCTCTCTCTCTCTCCCTCATCTCTGTCTTTCAATCCATCCATCATCTCTCTCTCACACACAGACACACGCCCTGCTGCCACCGCCCTGCCAATCACGAAGTCAATCAAAACTCTCCGTGAAACCCATAAGGCACTCACCAACCGAACCCAGAGTCCATCTCCTGCAGCCCTGAACTCCCCTAAGCAGGAGGAACTCTGAGCATACACAGAGTGACAATGAGCCTCTTCTCTGAGTGGCCTCTCTGACTTACAACAGTTCATTTAGGGACAGTTCAAAGTTATGACTTAGGATGTTTTTCACACTTACGACCGTTACCACATCCCCCTGGTCACGTGATCCAAATTTGCCCGCTTGGCAGCTGACTCGTATTTACGACGGTCGCAGTGCCCGTGTGTATGTGTGTGTGTGTGTCACCTGATCCCCTTTTCTGATGAGCAAAGTCAATGGTGGGGGGGGGAGCCCAGATTCGCTTAACGACCACGCGACTCACTTAACAACCACCGCGACTCGCTTTAACACACCTGGTCGTAAAACGGGGCGAAAGCTCACTTAACAACTCCCCCCGGGTTAGCCACGGCAAATCCCGGGCTCAGGTTTGGTCGTAAGTCGAGGACTCCCTGCGCCGTTTCGTAGTAGACTGCCTGGGAACACGGAGGATTTATTGGGCTTTAAGAAGCGGTGCAAATCAGCCTCGATTAATCCCCTTGAGCTGAAAAACAGGTATTCGCACCTTGTTCCCAGGTATCTGGCACCAAAGAAAGGACTCCGAAGTGAGTGATTCATTCGTTCTTCGAAATCTGAACTCGTCACCCCAAAGAAGAAGTTGGCTGCGCTTCCCACATGTTTAGATGCAATTCGGCAGGGCAAATATATATTTTCACAGAAATATATTTAGCTCCCTTCCCCAGTCAGCTCAGGCGGATCGTCCCAAGTAATAAAAACGAATCATCTTCGTTAACAAATAAAGGGGGGAAAAAAAACACTGGTCGTATTTCGCACAGGTGATCTGTTTAGTGACCGTGTCAACATGACCATTTTCCACACCATTGTTGCACACACACACACACACCCCGTGGTCACCGGATCAAAATCCAGACACCTGACAACGGATCTGTATTTACGACGGTCGCAGTGCCCCAGCGATGCCCTTTTTGCGACGAGCAAAGTCGACACGGAAGCCGGATTCACTTAACAACCGGGTTACTCCCTTAACAACGGCAGCCCTCCGCTTGACACCTGGGCCCCAGGAAAGTCACCAAATGGGGCAAAACTCACTTTACGACTGAGATTTGGGGGGGGCGTCGTTTGTGGTCGTAAACCAAGGACGGCCTGTATGGGGTCCCGAGTTTTGCCACAGTTTTAAAAATGTGAGCCCGCTCCCCCCCCCAAAAATGATATTAAAACACTTAAAAAGATTGAAAGCAGATCATTTCGGGGGGGGGGGATTATTATATGAATTTATTACTCATCTTTTATTAGTTTTATTGTTTTTATAGGCGGTTTTATATTCCGTACGCCGCCTTGAGTCGCCTCGGGTGAAGAGGCAGCCGTATTAAATTCCCCCCCCCCCCCACAATTCCCTAAATAAATAAAACGGCCCAATCTGTAAATCTTGCAAAATTTCACTCCGCCATCAGGGGGCAGCAAAGGTTCCAGAGATTTCTCCACGGTCTCTTTGCTGCCCTCGTGTGGAGGTTTGCCATGTCTGCAGCCCCAATCTCACAGCCCGAAGCGGAAATGGGGTTGGTTGATTGGCGGATTAGCGGTTGCATGGATAAAAGACTTTGAATGGCAGTTCAGCCAACCAACCGGGTCGCAATTTAGCCTGCCCTCCTCCGCTCTGCCGGCAGGGTGTGTGTGTGTGTGTGTGTGTGTCCCGTCGCCCTGCTGGCTAGGGAATTCTGGGAGTTGAAGTTTAAATGATCTGGCAAGCGCCTGGATGGGGGAAGGCTGAGAATCCAGCCGGTGTGATTAGTTGACGGGAGAAAGGTGTGTGTGTGTGTGTGTGTGTTTGTATGTGTGTTGTGTGTGTGTGTGTTGTGTGAGTCCCTTGGCTCATTTGAGCTAAGCAGAGAGAAGCTGACCATGTGAGGGTCAGAGGGCCTGGGGGTTGGTTCACAGCCCAGGAGTTTCTGTGATTCCCACACTGGGCACTCAGGAAACTACGGTGGACACAACTCCCGCCGATCAATTATTGATTAACTGTCACCAAGGGGTTTTTGACCCTTAGTAGCCGCACAGAGAGAACCTGTCCCTAATTTGTTATTCAGGTCTGACAAAGATATCCCTGTAGACGAAGAAAAAACAAACACAGGTATATATTATATAAAAAAGTGTATATCAGCTGGTTACAACATGTTTTGGTGCATCTCTTCCATTAATTCATATTAACTCAAATATCTTAATTCAAATGTTTACCATATTGACATCATTATACCTCCACTTTTAGTTGACTACAGTTATTTAAACATCCTTCATCCTTAACTATGCCAAAGATTTAATCCATAACCACATGCTGACAATTTCATTTACTTGTTTGTAAAATAGCAGTAGCAATAGCAGTTAGACTTATATACCGCTTCCTAGGGCTTTCAGCCCTCTCTAAGCGGTTTACGGAGTCAGCATATCGCCCCCAACAACAATCCGGGTCCTCATTTCACCCACCTCGGAAGGATGGAAGGCTGAGTCAACCCTGAGCCGGTGAGATTTGAACAGCCGAACTGCTGATCTAGCAGTAGCCTGCAGTGCTGCATTTAACCACTGCGCCACCTTAGGCATGAAAGCTGGCTGGGTGACTTTGGGCCAATCACCAGGAGACTGGGAGTTCTGCCTTGTTTTTTGTTCTTTTTGTCTTCTCTGTGTTTTGATTTTTTCCCCCCACTGGTGTGGGCATGTGTTGTTTAAGTAACAAAATTTAAAAAAAATTTTTTTTAATTAAAAAAAAAAAAACAATAACAAAGAAATGTTAATGGATAATATTTAATAATACAAGCAGGTGTGTTTTACTAGTAAAAGTAAAATGGTACAGAAGCGTGTGTAAAGTTACGGCAGATTTATTGAGACTGGAAAAAAGAAATAATGCCGGTAGTGGCTGTGTCCCTAAAATCTTATTAAATGAAAATGGTGGTATAGTGATAGCAAAATATATAAATTCTAAAATGTACAATTTAAACTGAATGAAATATATGGGATTGTGGAAGAAACGCACGAAATGTACCTGTAACCAATGGATACGCTTTTTGCAAGATGTAATGAAAGATGATTTTTGTGTGTGTGTGTTCTTCATTAATAAACACAATAAAAACTTTAAAAAAAAAGATATCCCTGTAGACCTTGTAACTAAGTCTGTGAGGAAGGAAGGAAGGAAGGAAGGAAGGAAATAAATGGAAGGAAGGACAAGAAAGAGGAAAGGAAGGAGATGGAAGGAAGGAAGGACAAGAAAAAGGAGAAGAAGGAAGGAAATGAATGGAAGGAAGGAAGGATAAGAAAGAGGAAAGGAAGGAAGGAAATTAATGGAAGGACAAGAAAGAGGGGAGGAAGGAAGGAATGCGGGGAAGGGAGGAAAGAGAAGGGAAGATGGAAGGAAGGGAGGAAGGACAAGAAATAGGAGAGGAAGGAAGGGAATAGATGGAAGGAAGGACAAGGAAGAGGAAATGAAGGAAAGGAAATAAATGAATGGGAGAAAGGAAGGACAAGGAAGAAGAGAGGAAGGAAGGAAGGAAATGAATGGAAGGAAGAACAAGAAAGAGGAGAGGAAGGAAGGAATGCAGGGAGGTGAGGAAAGAGAAGGTAAGATGGAAGGAAGGAAGGAAGGAAGGTGAAAGGGAGGGAGGAAAGGAGGGAAAGGGAAGAGAGGGAGGGAAAGAAGACGAAGGAAGGGAAGGAAGAAATAAGAAAGAAAAAGAAGGAAAAAGGAAGAAAGGGAAAGATGATAAAGAAGGGAAGGAAAAAGAAAAAAGGAAGAAAAGAAACAGGAAAGAGAAGGAAAGAAAGAAAGGAAAGAAAAAAGTATAGGGGAGAGGAGAGGAAGGAGGAAGCAAAGAAGGGGGGGAAAACAGAAGAGAACACAATGAGAAAGAAAAGCAAGGATTGAAGGAAAGAGAGGGAAAAGGAAAGGGAGGGAGGGAAAACAGATCAAGAAAGAACAGAGAAGAGGAAAGGAAGAAGGAAGAAGGGCAAAAGAAAGGAAGAGAAGGGGCCGGGGGGGGGGGGGGGCTTCCAGGAAGCCTCCGAGCTCCGGGCGGCGGCCGCTCGGGGCCCTCCCCCTCCGGCCCTGATGTCAGCCGCCCTGCCCCCGCCCCCAGGGCATAAATCCAGGTGCGCTCACCTGGCGCGCAGGTAAAGGCTGCCGCTCTCCGCCATGGCTAACTCGGGCTTGCAGCTGCTGGGCTTCGCGCTGGCCTTGCTGGCCCTCATCGCCAACATGACGGCCACCATCCTGCCCCAGTGGAAGGTCTCCTCCTTCGCCGACGGCACCATCATCACCGCGCAATCCTATTACATCGGCCTGTGGATGGAGTGCGTCGTTCAGAGCACCGGGCAACTCCAGTGCAAGATCTACGACTCCATGCTGGGACTGGAGAGTGAGTGGGGGGGGGGGGAACTGGGGGGGGGGCTGGGGGAGGGGGGAGAGAGAGAAAGAAAGAAAGAAAGAAAAAGAAAGAAAGAGAGAGAAAGGAAGGAAGAGAACGAAAGGAAGAAAGAGAGAAAGAAAGAAAGAAAGAAAGAGAGAGAGAGAAAGAAAGAAAGAAAGAAAGAAAGAAAGAGAGAAAGAAAGAAAGAAAGAGAGAGAGAGAGAGAGAGAGAGGCATACGCACACCTGTCGGGCCGCTCCTTTGCCCTTTCGACCCGCCGCTCGCGGAATCAACCCGCCGCGGCTGGTTCGCGCCTTCGGGCGCCGCAGCCCACGCGTGGGAGCCAGGGAACCTCACCTGTTGGGCGCGCCGCCACTTCCCCGCGGGGGCCTGATCGCCTTTTAGGGGAAGCGGCCGGCCGGGGCAAAGAGAAAAAGAAAGAGAGAGAGAGAGAGAGAGAGAGAGAGAGAGAGAGAGAGAGATGAGAAGAGAGAGAGAGAGAGAAGAGAAAAAAGGGAGAAAAGAAGAGAGACAGAGAAGAGAAAGAGAAAAAAGGGAAAAAGAAAAAAGAGACAGAAAGAGAGAAAAAGAAAAAACAAAGAGAAAAAAGGGAGAGAAAGAAAAACAAAAAGAGAAGAAAAAAGGGAGAGAAAGAAAAAAGAGACAGAAAGAAAACGAGAGCAGGGAGAGGGGAAAAGAAAGGAAAAAAGAAAAAAAAAAAAAAAAACGAGAAACAGTGAGAAAGGGCAGAGGCGAAAGAAAGATGACAGAAAGAAAAAGGGCGAGAGAAAAAGAAAGAGAAAAAAGATAGAAAAAGGGAGAAGAGAAGGAGAGGAGAAAGAGAAAGAAGAGAAAGAGACAGGAGAAGAAGAAAGAAAAAGCGAGGAAAAGGGAGAGAGAAAAGAAGAGGAGAAAAACAAGACAAAAAAAAAACAAACCAGAGAAAAAATGGAGAAGGAGAGAAGAAAGAAAGAGGACAGGAAAGAAAAAGGGAGAGAAAAAAGAAAGGGAAAAAAGAAAAAAAACAGAGGAGAAAGGGAGAGAAAGGGAGAGAAAGAAAGAGACAGAAAGAAAAAGGGAGAGAGAAAAGAAAGAGAAAAAAGATAGAAAAAGGGAGAAAGGGAGAGAAAGAAAGAAGAAAGAGACAGAAAGAAAAAGAGAAGAAGGGAGAGAGAAAAGAAAGAGGAAAAAAGAAAAAAACAGAGAAAAAGGGAGAAAGGGAGAGAAAGAAAGAGACAGAAAGAAAAAGGGAGAGAGAAAAGAAAGAGAAAAAAGATAGAAAAAGGGAGAAAGGGAGAGAAAGAAAGAAGAAAGAGACAGAAAGAAAAAGAGAAAAAGGGAGAGAGAAAAGAAAGAGGAAAAAAGAAAAAGAGAGAAAAAAGAAAAAGAGAGAAAGAGAGACGGAAGGGACCCTCCCCGTTTCTTTTTAAATCGTGGGGAGGGGGTGAGAAACACGCGGGGAAGATTGGGGGGGGGGGGCCTTGTCGGATCGGGCTGCCACAGAGCGCAGGGCGCGGCCGAGAGATCGCGGCGGCTGGAGGGTCGCTGGGGGGGGGCAGTGGGTGGTGGTGGAGAAGAGGAAGCGGAGGGGGGGTCTTTCTCGCGGGGGGAAGGGGTCGTGGGAGCCAGAGCGAATCCTCTGTGCATGCCCCGGGGCTATTTTCCTCTCGGTCTCTCTCAACCTCCTCCAAAATGGCCCCCGTCCCCTCGAGTGGAGGAGTGTGTGTGTGTGTGGGGGGGGGTCTTTTCTTCTTCGTTTCTACGCCGCGAGTCCCAATTTGGGTGGGTGGGCTCCGCGCAAACTTCCAGCCCAATATTCCCTCGGGCGAATCTTTCTCTGACTGTTGGGGGGGGGGGGGTCGTGGGAAGCTGGTGGTCAGCTCCCCTCGGGGGAAAGGGGGAGGGTCTCCCCTCTTTGCCCCCCCCCCCGTGTTCCTACCTTCCTTGATTCCCCCGCCCCCTCCCCATTTTCAACAAGTCTTAAATGGAGGTTTGTGGCATTTCCAGGGGTGGTTTCCGAAGTGCTTTGAACTTAATTCCTGGTTTAAGCAATTCGGCTTTTGCAAACAAGGCGGCCCCTCCCTCTCCAAACAATGCCCCCCCCCCCACAAAAAAAAAATCCAGCATCTTCCCTGTCTTTGGAATCCTTCCAAGCACCTGTTCCTAGATTTTCTACCTTTCCTCTTGGGAAAAGGAAGAAAGGAAGAAAAAGAAAGAAAGGAAGAAAATAGAAAACTTTTCCAGTGAATTTCTCTTTCTCTCTCTCTCTCTCTTTCGCTCTCTTTTTCTTTCCTTCCTCCTTTTTCAAACTGCCAGGGCTGGTTGGGTCAGTTCCATAGGCCTTTCCCCCCCTCCCTTCCTCTCCTCTCTCCCCCCCCCTCCGCAGGGAGCCAGCCACACCTTTAAAGGAAACAACTTCGACAAAAGACTCAGGATGACTTTCTCCATTTCCCTTTGCCCCCCCCCCCCAGCTGTCCTTGAAGGAGGTGGGGCAGAAAAGGGGGAAGGGGGGGGAGAGAGGGCTAGCTCTGTCTTGCAGCTATGGGGCTGGGATCTC
>NW_022473816.1:0-27877 GCF_009769535.1 Thamnophis elegans | reverse complement strand
CTTTTGGAAACTGCGAAGTGAAGGGGACAACGTAAGTGAGCGAAACACGAAGGTGCTGGGATGTTGGTGTACTTCGCCCCGTATCCTGCGTGCAGATTCTACATGGGGCTACCCTTGAAAAGCGTTTGGAGACTACAGCTGGTCCAGAATGCAGCCGTGCGCGCGATATTGGGTGTACCGAGATACACCCATATTACACCTGTCCTACGCGAGCTGCACTGGCTGCCCATTGGTCTCCGGACGCAATTCAAGGTGTTGGTTATTACCTTTAAAGCCCTACATGGCTTAGGACCAGCCTATCTGCGAGACCGCCTACTGCCACACACCTCCCAATGGCCGATAAGATCCCACAGGGTGGGCCTCCTTTGGATACCGTCAGCCGGTCAGTGTCGGCTGGCGGGCCCCCGGAGGAGAGCCTTCTCTGTGGCTGCTCCGACCCTGTGGAATCAGCTACCTACCCCCAGAGGTCCGGACCTTACCCACTCTCATGGCCTTCAGAAAAGCTGTTAAAACCTGGCTGTTCCGGCAGGCCTGGGGCTGTTGACCTTAGTATTAAGGTCCAGCCCCGATTAGAACGTATGTGTGTTGTGTATTTTAAACTATTTTTTTTAAAACTTATTTTGCTTTTCTTTTTTTCTTCTTTCATTGTAAGCTGCCCATAAATTTAATAAATGAAATGAAATACATGAGATTCGTTGGAGAAGTCAGCGAGAATAGGAATGGCTAGTGGACAAAGGAGGAGGGCAAGCCAAGAACACGTTGGCTTGGCAACATCAAAACTGGGACAGCAATGACCATCCAACAACAGGGGAAAAAAAGCGTTTGATAGGGTACCATGGAGAGAGCTTGCCTATAAAGTCACCAAGAGTTTTGGACACAATGAAAGAGTTAAATGTCTACAGTCATCCAGGCCATGGTTGTGCCAAGGGTGGTTTTTTCCAAGTTGCAACCGGATTTGGAAGGATTAATACTCCTTGCAGTCAGCTAGCTGGTCATTTGCATCCTTTTAGAGGGCCATTGAGGCCACTTGGAGGTTTATCTGTGTCCTTGGGGGTCACCTGAGTGGTGCTCCTGGTTCCTGCAGTCTGCATTTTTTTCATAAATATATGGAATATTTATATTTATATTATCAAGAGCCGAGGTGGCGCAGTGGTTAGAGTGCAGTACTGCAGCCACTTCAGCTGACTGTTATCTGCAGTTCGGCGGTTCAAATCTCACCGGCTCAGGGTTGACTCAGCCTTCCATCCTTCCGAGGTGGGTGAAATGAGGACCCAGACTGTGGGGGCGATATGCTGACTCTGTAAACCACTTAGAGGGGGCTGAGAGCCCTATGAAGCGGTATATAAGTCGAACTGCTATTGCTAATATAAATCCTTCCATTCCCCACTATCCTGTCAGAGCTGAAGAAGCACAAACTTTTTCTCCAGTTCTTTTTTTCTTTAGACCCAAAAGGAAAAAAAATCTAGTTTCATTTTTAATCTGCATTTTCAGAATTTTCTGTATTAAAATTTGAATCATACTCCCATTTTTTTTTTTTGCTTTATAAAAAGTCCCTTTTTACGTTTCCAACATTCATTTGACATACTTCTTAATATTGTCTTCCTGATTCTTCCTCCAGCTGAATTGTAATTGCGGATTCAATCCTGCAGGTTTCTTTTGCTAATACTTTCTCTGCCCTGACGTAGCTGTAAGTTATTTCCCCTTTTTCCTCTTCAGCATGGCATGAAATGCATCCTGCATTAAGTACGACTGTCTGCTGTTTGTAGTCAAAAGCTCGCGATCTTATTGTGGGTGTTCTGGTTTGTAAGGAGCATCACAATAAGACATTCACACAAGCGAACATCTGAGTGAGTTTTGCCTGTGATGGTTCCACTTTCCAATCTGCCACAAAAAAACCCAGAGAAAAATCCATGGAATTCGTATCATTCATCGGGGTGGATAAAAATTGATGATTAACACACACCCCGATCAGATTTTTTTTTGTTTAAATCAGATTTTTTGAAAAAAATTAAATCAGACTTTTAAAAAAATTAAATCAGATTTTTTTTAAAAATCAGATTAAAAAAAATTAAATTAGATTTTTTTAAAAAATTAAGTCCGATTTTTTTACAAATTAAATCAGATTTTTAAAAAATTAAATCAGATTTTTTTAAAAAATTAAATCAGATTTTTTTAAAAAATTAAGTCCGATTTTTTAAAAAATTAAATCAGATTTTTAAAAAATTAAATCAGATTAAAAAAATTAAATCAGATTTAAAAAAAATTAAATCAGATTTTTAAAAAGTTAAATCAGATTTTTAAAAAAAATTAAATCAGATTTTTTAAAAAAATTAAGTCAGATTTTTAAAAAAATTAAATCAGATTAAAAAAAATTAAATAAGATTTAAAAAAAATTAAATTAGATCTTTTTAAAAAATTAAGTCAGACTTTTTAAAAAATTTAATCAGATTTTAAAAAAATTAAATCAGATTTTTTAAAAAAAATTAAGTCAGATTTTTTTTAAAAAAGTAAATCAGATTTAAAAAAAATTATATCAGATTTTTTTAAAAAATTAAATCAGATTTTGGGGATTTTTATCCAATTTATTTTAATAAAATGTTTTTGGAATAAAAATCTATCTAAATATAGCTTTCTACTTAAGATACATTCATAATTTAGTTTATTCAGCACGAAATGGAGCTTAGTTACATAGCAGGAGGCTGTAGATTCTGCAATATTGTCATTTTTGGTCCCCTCATTCAAATGAATCCAAGCTTTGCCAACTGAGATAACATGCATTGCATTGATGCATTCACACAATTTCACAGCAGAGGTGATCGCTGCCCTTTAAAAATTACGATTTAAATCGTTCGAAATCAAGCCTTTTTTTAAACTAGTGATTTAAATCATGATTTAAATAGACTTGATTTAAATCAAATCCACCCTGTCATTTGTTTTCGGGTTGTTGTTTTTTTTGCTACTTACTTGCCCGTCAACCAATCACAAGCTACGAATGATGTATTTTAAGTTTGAACGTGTTGGTAAATTTGGTTAAAACCTTGTTTCCCAGAAGTTTTGGAACCGACCATGCTGCATTACAAGGAGTGCCACCACTTGTTTTCAGTGCTCTGTTGTGGGTGCTTCGATGCAGTTGCAACTTTGCGCTTGTCACGAGCTGCCCTTGCATGCGTGCTTGGCCATTTCTCTCTGTTGAAGAAAATGCGTGTGGAATTGCACGAGTCGGAAAATGCACGATGTGTGAAGCTCTTGTTGCTCTATGAGTTTGGTCGTTTTAAGATCAGGCTAAGTCCATAAATGCTACAGAATCCCCAGAAGCCTCTGGCGTTGGACACATCAGCCATCAGCAGGCACAGGAGCAACCTTTACACCCCATTGGAGAGAGACAATTAAAAATAAACTAAGAAGGAAAAATAAAAGAGCGAAACATCACCTCACCAGCAATCAACATCCAGATTAGTAGAGATGAGCACCAGGTTTAATACCAGACTAATCAAGCATCAAATGATACCTTTAATAAGGGAAACCAAGAATGCTCCTATCTGCCATGATAGGACAAGCCATTTGGATGTAAACAGAGAGCAAACGCCTTCCATTCTGGCACTGATGATGTTTCCTAGTTGGGTAATGAAACGCCTGCAAGAAAACCACCAAGCTCAGAGAGCACCAAGGACCCTACAATCCTCCTCCTCCTCTTCCTCCTTCTCCTCCTCTTCTTCTTCCTTCTCCTGCTCCTCCTCTTCCTCCTTCTCCTCCTCTTCTTCCTCTTTCTCCTCCTCCTCCTCTCTGCAAATCCTCCTCCCTTCTAGCACTGATGATGTTTCCTAGTTGGGTAATGAAATGTCTGCAAGAAAACCACCAAGCTCAGAGAGCACCAAGGACCATACACTCCTCCTTCTCCTCCTCCTCTTCTTCTTCCTCCTCCTCCTCCTCCTCCTCCCTCTCCTCCACCTCTGCCTCCTTCTCCTCCTCTTCTTCCTCCTCCTCCTCCTCCTCTCTGCAAATCCCTCTCCCTCTAGCACTGATAATGTTTCCTAGTTGGGTAATGAAACATCTGCAAGAAAACCACCAAACTCAGAGTCCATCAAGGACCCCACAGTCTTCCTCCTCTTCCTCCCTCCTACCCCCCTTTTCATTCTCCATTCCACAAACCTTTTGAGTACTGATGATGTTACCTCGGATGGTAATGAAACGTTTGCAAGAAAACCACCAAGCTCAGAGAGCACCAAGGACCTTACAGTCCTCCTCCTCTTCCTCTTCTTCCTCCTCTCCTCCTCCTCCCTCCTCTCCTCCTCCTCCCTCCTCTCTTCCCCCCTTTTCATTCTCCATTCCACAAAACCCACTCCATTCTGAAGGAACATGAAAAAATCGCGAAATACCAGGACTTAAAAATCGAAATTCAACGACTATGGCACAAACCAGCAGTGGTAATTCCAGTGGTGAATCGGCACACTGGGTGCTATTCCAAAAGCACTGGAATTACATTTAAAACAGTTAAAAATTGACAAAATCACCATCAGTCAAATGCAAAAAGCCGCACTGCTTGGATCTGCACGCATATTACGAAAATACGTTACGACGTCCTAGGCCCCTGGGTGGGGCCCGACTAGGAACCAATGCCAAATCCGGCGAAACAACTGGCCGCTGTGATACAATCCTGTTGTTGCAATAATAATAATAATAATTGAAGGATAACACGCGACTCTTTTTATAACTTCAGATTCTTGTCGGAGATAAAGTCGTCTTAATGCCGGTTAACGCGGGGCAGCCGCTGCACGCCAGCAAAATTGAGCTCTTAGACAATCCAGGATGCAAGGAGGTGGGTTTGAATGAGGATTTAGGCCTCTAACCAGGTTTGTTTTGGAAGGTTGCAGTCAAGGGGTCATCCCAGGTGAAGGCTTGTTACGAAAAGAGCAGATCAGGGGTCCACTTCCTGTTGTCCCTGGCATCCTGCGTGGTCTGGCAGTCCTTGTGTTACAAACAGCCCATTTAGTGACCGTCGCTGAAGAACGGGACTTTTTTTCACACTTATGACCTAGAACATCAAATTCAGACGCTTGACAACTGGTTCACATTTAATATTTATTTATTTATTTAAAGTTTTTTTTTATTTTTCCAGTTTCATAACATATAATCACATGTATACTATTACATAGCCAACATCCTATTGTATTATTAAATGTTTACATCAATTCACCTTACCATCAGCTCCCAAAAGCAATTATTGGCTCTTCTGCTCTCCATACTCCATATTTGTACCTTATCCATCACTTTCTTCTCCCTCTCTCCTCCTCCTCCCTACCTCCTTTCTTTCTTCTGTCATCCTTCTCTTCTCTACTTCCCCTCCCTCTCTCCTTCTCCTCTCTCCCCTTTCCACTCCTCCTTTCTCTCCTCCTCTTCCCTACCTCCTTTCTTCCCTGTCATCCTTCTCTTCTCTACTTCCCCTTCCTCTCTCCTCCTCCTCCCTCCCCTTTCCACTCCTCCTTTCTCTCCTCCTCTTCCCTACCTCCTTTCTTCCCTGTCATCCTTCTCTTCTCTACTTCCCCTTCCTCTCTCCTCCTCCTCCCTCCCCTTTCCACTCCTCCTTTCTCTCCTCCTCTTCCCCCCTCCTGCCCTCTCTCCTATCCCTCTCTTCTTCCCTACCTCCCTCCTCTAATTCACACTCTTCAACTCATTTACTTGGTATATTTCAGCCTCTGAGCGAGCTCCATTTTATCTTGATGGTATTTATAATTCCTTTTCAGTATACATATTTAATTTGACATATATCTTCCTCCTTCTTATTTTTTTTAAAAAGAGAGAGAGAACAAAAAAATATACATATATAGTCATTGTACTTTTAAACCACCCCCCAGCCTATTTTTGGCTGAGATGTAGACCTGGTTATAATTCCCAGCTATTCTCATCATTATATTTATATAATTATACATCCTTGCATGCCCCCAATTTGTGATTCTGTCTTTAAATCTCAGTAGCTTCCCACTGTAAGTACATTTCATGTTCCCTCTCCATTTTTCCATATCTTGGATTAGATTACTCTTTTTTATTATTATTATAAATTGTTATTTATTTATTTTACAACTCCTCCTTCTTTACATACTGTAGAAAGTGTATCAGCTGGTTACAAAAGGCTTTTGTGCATCTCTTCCACCGTCATCAAATATAATTCATATTAATTCAAGTATCGTAACTCAAATATTTACTATATTAACATCACCATACCTCCACTTTTATTTGACTATAGTTATTTAAACATCCTTCATCCTTAAATATACCAAGATTCAATACATAAACCACATACTGGCATTTTATTTACTTATTTGCAAAATCTTCCATTAACATTAAATCCTCATATCCTGTTTTAGCTAAACATCCATAATATTTAATACCAAATTTTTCTAATCCTCCATGTATATAATTTATTATCATTATCCTTTCTTTATTTAACTATATCCTATATCATAACATTTCCCCCCGATTAGTTAATGGATTAGATTACTCTTAAGTGTCCATAAATGACAATCCTTCAATGTTCATTACAAATCCTTTAATCTACTATATAGAACAGTGTTTCTCAACCTTGGCGACTTTAAGTCCTGTGGACTTCAACTCCCAGAATCCCCCAGCCAGCTGGCTGGGGAATTCTGGGAGTTGAAGTCCACAGGACTTAAAGTCGCCAAGGTTGAGAAACACTGATATAGAATAACAAGCGGTAAACATCTCACTTTCTCCATCATCTTAGAAGTTCTCTATATGTCCATGTTTCATATATTTTGACCCATGCTTAATTGGTTCACTCTTATGACGGCCGCAGTGTCCCGAGGTTACGTGATTTCCCCCCCCCCTTTGTGACCTTCTGATTGGCAAAGTCAACGGGGAAGATGGATTCACTTAACAACTGGTTTTTCCTGTTTTTCCTGGAAGGCATTTCACTTCTCATCCAAGAATCTTCCTCAGTTCTAAATAACAGGTGAAGCATGTGAAGGATTTCTACTCTTTCCATGCTCTGTTGTCTTCTGAAAAAGAGAAAGGATTCACTTCTTGGATGAGAAGTGAAACATCTTCAAGAAAAAATCAGGGGGAAAAAATCCAGTTGTTGCCTAGAGAAAAACACCTTTGGGTTTTCGCTGCCTATTACATCCTCGTGGCCACATTTATACCTATGGATGGGATTGAAATAAGAGATTACTGGGTGGCTGATTAAGTTAACATTAAGCCGGGTTCTGCTCAAGTATCTCCAGATATATAACTTTATTTTAAAAATATTTTTAGCAGCTTCATTTGAGGGTGGTTTTTTGTTTTTTTTCCAATATAGCATCAAGTCCTGATGAGGACAATGGACAGTTTTACAGGAAGAAAGTTATTCTAAGGAAAATGGATATAAAACAGAGATGGGGGAGTTTTTCAGAGTGTAGCATGATAAGACGTGGTGGCTCAGTGACTAAGATGCTGAGCTTGTCGATCAGAAAGGTCGGCATTTCAGCGGTTCGAATCCCTAGCGCTGCATAACGGAGTGAGCTCCTGTGACTTGTCCCGGCTTCTGCCAACCTAGCAGTTCGAAAGCACGTAAAAAATGCAAGTAGAAAAATAGGAACCACCTTTGGTGGGAAGGGAACAGCGTTCCATGCACCTTTAGCGTTGAGTCATGCCGGCCACATGACCACAGAGACGTCTTCGGATAGCGCTGGCTCTTCGGCTTTGAAACGGAGATGAGCACCGCCCCCTACAGTCGGGAACGACCAGCACATACGTGCGGGGAGAAACTTTACTTCTACCTTAACATGATAGAAATCTTTCTATGTGGTTGTTTCATAACCTTGCTTACAATTCTTCGTCTTCTTGAATGCAGGTGAATGCAGTAAATTGTAACACCAGTTGGAAGATCACCTTGTTCATGAAATTTAGTTGCTACAGAGAGGATGTGCTTAAAGGTGTAAGTGTCTTTTTCTTCATTCTTATAAAATTTATTCGTTTCCATAGCTCCTCGTTTTTAGCTATTTTTACGATCGACAAAGTAATGTTTCCGGTTGTTCTGAAACCTATCTTTGATAGGAGGGTCGTTCTGGATTCCTGCTTATCCGTCTTCAAAAATGATTGAAATAATTTCCACAGCATCCTACATTTTCTTCCATCCTTGTCAGGAAGTGGAATAGACTCAGAAGGCCACGAACAAGGAGAAGGCGGCATCTAGTCTTCCGTGGCTTCACAGCGGTGAACTTTTCCACCAGGAACCTGGTGGCAAATTGACCACGTTTTGATAACCATCATTTCCTCTCTCTACCCAAAATAAAAAGGAGTTTGTGGGAAGTGTTTGTAAGGCCAATTTGTTCATCCTTTTAAAGCACTCTGCCCTGGCAAGATTGTGTCCCCTGGTGTCCCTCAATCTGACTCTGACTTTTAACTCCCTCTCCATGAAAAAAACAACATAAAATGGCATTTTGGGTTTTAGATCTTCCAGGAATATCACCTGATGATCTTGTACCCCCCCCAGCAGAGATTTGGGGTCTCTGTCCCGAATTTTATGGATAGAAAAACTATAAATTGGTATTTATCAAACTTTCTCTCTCTCTGTCTCAATCTTTCTCTCTCAATCTCTCTCTCTCAATCTTTCCCATTCTCTCTCGCTCTCTCTCAATCTTTCTCATTCTCAATATCTCTCAATCTCTCCCCCTCTCTCCCCCTTCCTCCCCCTCTCTCAATCTTATTCTCATTTGCTCTCTCTTTTTCAATCTCTTTCTCAATCTTTCTCTCAATCTCTTTCTCTCTTTTTCTCTCAATCTCTCTCTCATTCTCTCTCTTTCAATCTTTCTCTCTCAATGTCTCTCCCTCCCTCCCTCTCATTCTCATTCTCTCTCTCTCTCTCAATCTTTTTCTTTCTAAATCTTTCTCAATCTCTCTTTCTGACTCTCATTTTTTCTCTCTCAATCTCTCTCTCTCTCTCTCTCAATCTTACTCTCTCAATATCTCTTAATCTCTCCCCCTCTGTCACCTTCCCTTTCTCTCATTCTTATCCTCATTTGCTCTCTCTTTTTCAATCTTTCTCAATCTTTCTCTCAATCTCTTTCTCTCTTTTTCTCTCAATCTTTCTCAATCTCTCTCTCATTCTCTCTCTTTCAATCTTTCTCTCTCAATCTCTCTCAATGTCTCTCCCTCCCTCCCTCTCATTCTCATTCTCTCTCTCTCTCTCAATCTTTTTCTTTCTCAATTTTTCTCAATCTCTCTTTCTGACTCTCATTTTCTCTCTCTCTCTCTCTTTCTCAATCTTACTCACTCTCAATATCTCTTAATCTCTCCCCCTCTCCTCCCTTCCCTCTCTCTCATTCTTATTCTCATTTGCTCTCTCTTTTTCAATCTCTTTCTCTCTCAATCTTTCTCTCAATCTCTCTCTCATTCTCTCTCTTTCAATCTCTTTCTCTCTTAATCTCTCTCAATGTCTCTCCCTCCCTCCCTCTCATTCTCTTTCTCTCTCTATCTCTTTCTCAATCTTTTTCTCTCTCAATCTTTCTCAATCGCTCTCTCTCTCTTTCTGTCTCTCATTTTTCTCTCTCTCAATCTCTCTCTCTTTCTCTCTCAACCTTACTCACTCTCAATATCTCTTAATCTCTCCCCCTCTCTCCCCTTCCCTCTCTCTCATTCTTATTCTCATTTGCTCTCTCTTTTTCAATCTCTTTCTCTCTCAATCTTTCAATCTCTTTCTCTCTTTTTCTCTCAATCTCTCTCTCATTCCTTCTCTTTCAATCTCTTTCTCTTTTAATATCTCTCAATGTCTCTCCCTCCCTCCCTCTCATTCTCTTTCTCTCTCTATCTCTTTCTCAATCTTTTTCTCTCTCAATCTTTCTCAATCGCTCTCTCTCTCTTTCTGTCTCTCATTTTTTTCTCTCTCAATCTTTCTCTCTCTCTCTCTCTCTCAACCTTACTCACTCTCAATATCTCTTAATCTCTCCCCCTCTCTCCCCTTCCCTCTCTCTCATTCTTATTCTCATTTGCTCTCTCTTTTTCAATCTCTTTCTCTCTCAATCTTTCAATCTCTTTCTCTCTTTTTCTCTCAATCTCTCTCTCATTCCTTCTCTTTCAATCTCTTTCTCTTTTAATATCTCTCAATGTCTCTCCCTCCCTCCCTCTCATTCTCTTTCTCTCTCTCAATCTTTCTCAATCTCTCTCTCTCTTTCTGTCTCTCATTTTTCTCTCTCTCAATCTCTCTCTTTCAATCTTTCTCAATCTCCCTCCCCCTCCTCCGCCTTCTCTTTTTCTTTCCATCTATTCAGGGAGATGTTGTCCGGTTGTTCCATGCCGAACAGGAGAAATTTCTGACCTGCGATGAATACCAGCAGAAGCAACACATTTTCCTTCGCACAACTTTGAGGCAGTCGGCCACCTCGGCAACGAGTTCGAAAGCCCTGTGGGAAATAGAGGTATTTTTGGGCTGGAGGCAGAGAAACTCCCTAGCTGGGCTCTATGTTCCTTGTAACCTCTTTAATCCGCACTGATATCCCCAAATATATTGAGAAGGGACTCCCTGAATCAATGGAAGCTTCGCCTTGTCCTGTTAATACAGCTGGCCTTCCACTTATGATCACAATGGAGCCCGAAAACGTCTGCTGTTAAAACTTATCTTTCCCTCCTTCTCCCTCTGTTTTTCTCTATCTTTCCTCCCTCTGCCTCTCTGCTTCCCTCTCTCCCTCTCCCTCCTTCCTTCTCCTTCTGTTTTCCCCTCTCTCCCCTCCCTCCCTCTCCTTCCCTCCTACTCCTTCCCTCCCTCTCCCTCTACTTTACTCTCTCCCTCTGTTTTCCTCTCTCTCCTCCCTCTCTCTTCCTCCCTCTCTTTCCCTCCTCCTCCTCCTGTTTTCCTCTCTCTCTCCTCCCTCCCTGTCCCTCCCTCTCCCTGCCTCCCTCTCCCTCCCTCCTTCTCCCTCTGTTTTTCCTCTCTCCTCCCTCTCTCTTCTTCCCTCTCTCTCCCTCCTCCTTCTGTTTTCCTCCCTCTCTCCTATCTCCCTCTCCCTCTGCTTTACTTTCTCCCTCTGTTTTCCTCTCTCTCCTCCCTCTCTCTTCTTCCCTCTCTCTCTCCTCCCTCCTCCTCCTCCTCCTCCTGTTTTCCTCTCTCTCTCCTCCCTCCTTGTCTCTCCCTCTCCCTGCCTCCCTCTCCCTCCCTCCTTCTCCCTCTGTTTTTCCTCTCTCCTCCCTCTCTCTTCTTCCCTCTCTCTCCCTCCTCCTTCTGTTTTCCTCCCTCTCTCCTATCTCCCTCTCCCTCTGCTTTACTTTCTCCCTCTGTTTTCCTCTCTCTCCTCCCTCTCTCTTCTTCCCTCTCTCTCCCTCCTCCTCCTCCTCCTCCTGTTTTCCTCTCTCTCTCCTCCCTCCCTGTCCCTGCCTCCCTCTCCCTCCCTCCTTCTCCCTCTGTTTTCCTCTCTCTCTCCTCCCTCTCTTCTTCCCGCCCTCTCCCTCTGCTTTATTCTCTCCCTCTGTTTTCCTCTCTCTCTCCTATCTCCCTCTCCCTCTGCTTTACTCTCTCCCTCTGTTTTTCCTCTCTCTCCTCCCTCTCTCTTCTTCCCTCTCTCTCTCTCCCTCCTCCTCCTCCTCCTCCTGTTTTCCTCTCTCTCTCCTCCCTCCTTGTCTCTCCCTCTCCCTGCCTCCCTCTCCCTCTACTTTACTCTCTCCCCCTTTTTCCTCTCTCTGCCCCCTCTCTCTTCTTACCGCTCTCTCCCTCCTCCTTCTGTTTTCCTCTCTCTCTCCTCCCTCCCTGTCCCTGCCTCCCTCTCCCTCCCTCCTTCTCTCTCTTTTTCCTCTCTCCCTTCCCTCTCTCTTCTTCCCTCTCTCTCCCTCCTCCTTTTGTTTTTCTCTCCTCCCTCCCTGTCCCTGCCTCCCTCTCCCTCCCTCCTTCTCCCTCTGTTTTTCCTCTCTCCTCCCTCTCTCTTCTTCCCTCTCTCTCCCTCCTCCATCTCCTTCTGTTTTCCTCTCTCTCTCCTCCCTCCCTCTCCCTGCCTCCCTCCCCCTCCCTCCTTCTCCCTCTGTTTTTCCTCTCTCTCTCCCCTCCCTCCGTGCCCCTCCCTCTCTCTCCTTCCTCCCTCTCTTTTCCTCTCTCTCTCTCTCTCTTCCTCCCTCCCCTCTCTCTTTCCCTCTCTCTCCCACCCCGGTGTTGTTGACACGGGGATAAATCAGGTAGAATCCCACCCTTGTTGCCATGTTTGACACACCCCCCCCCCCGTGTGTTTGTTCTGCAGGTGGTGCACCACGATCCTTGTCGTGGGGGTGCCGGACAATGGAACAGCCTGTTCAGGTTTAAACACCTGGCGACCGGAAACTACTTGGCTGCTGAAGTAAGGAACACGATGATTTTGAACGCCTGAGTAAGATCGGTGGGGGTTTAAACAAGGCCAATGTAAAGGTCTTTTTCATCAGGGATTTCCTGTGCATCGGTGGGGGGCATGGAAGGAGAGAGATTGCATTGCTGTTGGTTGTTCTCAGTTGTGTCCGGCTCTTCGCGACAACGTGGATCACAAAATGCCAGCGGCCCCCACCCCCCGGTGTTCCACTGTCTTCTGGAGTTTCACCAAATCCATGCTCATTGCATCCATGACCCCACCTAACCATCCCATCCTCTGCTCTTCCCCTTCTCCTTTGGCCTCCCACCTTCCCCGAACTCAGGGTCTTCTCCCAGGAGTTCTCTCTCCTTGTGTGGTGGCCAAAGTTTGGTCCTTGGTGCCCTCTGAGCTTGGCTGTATTCTTGCAGACTTTTCATTACCCAACTAGGTAACATCATCAGTGCTAGAAGAGAGGGAGAGTTATGGGGGGGAGGAGGAGGAGGAGGACAATGACTCTGGGGTCCTTGGTGCTCTCTGAGCTTGGTGGTTTTCTTGTAGATGTTTCATGACCCAACTAGGGAACATAATAAGTGCTAGAAATGAGGAGGGGGAGGAAGAGGAGGAGGAAGAAGAAGAGGAGGAGGAGGAGGACTGTGGGGTCCTTTGTGCTCTCTGAGCTTGATGGTTTCCTTGAAGACGTTTCATTACCCAATCAAGTAACATCATCAGTGCTAGAAGGGAGGAGGAGGAGGAGGAGGAGGACGAGGACGAAGACGAAGACTATGGGGTCCTTGATGCTCTCTGAGCTTGGTGGTTTTCTTGCAGAGGTCTCCTGACCCAACTAGATAACATCATCAGTGCTAGTCATTTCAACCCTGAGCTACAAATATTCTCCTTTATAGGTTATTGACGTCTGCCTGAAATTTTACGCCCTTAAATGTTTTGGAGAGGTTTAAGTTCGGCAAGATGGTAGACCCGAGGTTCATAAAAACTCTGAACTAAAATCATCTGTTTTTTGTTCTATGATGTCCTTCCAGCTTGATGGACAATCATCAATCACTATGAGGGGCCCTTGGTGCTCTCTGAGCTTGGTAGTTTTCTTGCAAACGTTTCTTGACCCAACTAGGTAACTTCATCAGGGCTAGTAAAGAGTGGGGTTTGTGGTCAGTATTTAAGCTCCAGCTTCAATATCCGTTGTTGTACGGTTGCAAATAACCCCGATCCTTCGAAAGAGCAATCAACAATAACAAAAATATAGGACCAGGTTGCGTTTACATCTAACCTTTTGGTTACGTTGCTCTTCTTGATTATCTAACCGGGGGGGGGGGGGGAAATATCTTAACCTGGTTACGTATTGCAAATTCTTTGAAACAAGGACTGCGCAAAAGGAAAGAGCAGTTTGCTTTTCTCTGAAGAAGATAAATTATAGCCGAACAGGAAAGCAAAAAAAAAAAAGAACAGATAATATCAGAATTTACAGGAAAAAGCTGTAGGCCCTGAGGCCAGGGACAGAAGCTTGAGGGCACAAGGAGATATAATCATAGGAAGAAATAAGGCACAGGGCGTAGACATTAAAATGCTCCAAACCCCTTCAACCTCACAGGATTAAAAGGCACAAATTATATGGATTTTAACCCCTTTATACCGTTTTGCGCGTCGTGGCGGCCCATGGAATACTTTGTGAAATCCACACAGCGTGTCTTTTAATCCTGGGAGTCCGATCTGATTTCAGCATTTTAAATTATGTACATTTGTCCGGTTCCACCACAAAACCGCAGAGGACAAAATCGCGCTCGACGAAAGCGCGCATTTGACGTCATCACAGCACGACGAAAACATCGCGCTGTGATCGAAAAATGTAAAAATAAAGCGAAAACCTTACCCTAACCCCCCCAAACCTAACCCTAAACCTAACCCTAAACCTAACCCTTAACCTAACCCTAAATCTAACCCTAAACGTAACCCTTAACCTAACGCTAAACCTAACACTAACCCTTAACCTAACCCTAAACGTAACCCTAACGCTCTAAACCTAACCCTAACCCTTAACCTAACCCTAACCCTAAACCTAACCCTTACCTTTATGTGAATCGGCTTGCTTTAATTTTAATTTTATTTCAATTTTTAATTTTTTTCGTCGCGCTGTGATGACGTCAAATGTGCGCTTTCGTCGAGCGCGATTTTGTCCTCCGCAGTTTTGACGGGTCACACATTTGTCCTGGAGAGGTTTCCGTTTCATATGGGCAGTCCTCGGCATACACAGCTGAGTCCAAGATTCCCGTGGCTAAGCGAGGCATGGGTTGAGGGAGTTGTGCCTCATTCGGAGCCAAGGAAGCTTCTTGGATGAGAAGCGAAACCTCTTCAAAGAAAAAAAGGCCAGAAAGTCCAGTTGCCTCTTGAAAAAAGCACCTGTGGGATAACCAGGACCTTGGATGACCGAGAATCTCCACAGGCAATATCTCAGAACGTATAAGTTGGAAGGTATGAGGTGCGGAAGACCAGAGACACACATGAAGATCAACCTGTGTTTAGAGTTAGATAGGAGGTCAACAGGACTCAAGGAGAGTTGGGTTTAGTTTGCTTGTGGCTACGTAGGAATTCTAGGCTGCTGCCCCATTTCACTCCACCACTCCTTCTCCTACAGAAAAGTTTATTCATAAACCATCTAGCTCAACTTGTTTAATTCAGGAATCTAATCAACTACCCACAGAAAGGGGTCATCTAACCACCTTTTTTGAGAGCCTTCAATTAAAGCAGAGATCATTAACTGGGGGTCCATGAGAAACATTTGGTGGTCTGTAGAAAAATTATTAGCATTGCTTATATTGCACTAAATCGGGAGTCCTCAAACTACGGCCCCTGGGACGGATACGTGCAATGAACGCTTGTGTTGCTGCAGAGAGTCTCCCCCTACAGGGTCTTTTTATGAGGGTTGGAGGGGGGCAGAAATTCCCACTTGGGGTCTGCTGGTGAGGGGCTTTGGGCAAAGGCTGGAGGGAAGAGTTGCTGGTGGCGAAGAGCCGGAGGGCCTCGTTCCAGTGGGACTGCATCATGGCCGGAAACTGGCTGACCATCTCAGCCTGCTGAGCCTCCAGGTGCTGACACCTGGCCTTGCACTCCCACAGGCCTTCCCTCTGCTTGGAAAGCCTATGCTCCTAGTCCTCATCGAGGTGCTTCTGCTGAGCCTCCTTCTTGGCCAGATCCAATTTGAACCGAGCTGTTTTGCCAATTCTTTCTCCTGGTGGCTGCTTCGCTCCAGCAACTGCTTCCTGTTGGGGCCCCAAGGATCCCGTGTGGGGACAGGAGGAGTGGCTGGGAGGGGAGGGGTGAGTAGATGCTGGGCGAGGCGTCCCTCGATGTGAGTGACATCGAGTTGGCCAGGACAGTGGTGGGTTTCAAAAAAATTTCGAACCTACTCTGTGGGTGTGGCCTCCTTTGTGGGAGTGACTTGCCAGCCATGTGACCTGGTGGGAGTGGCTTGCCAACCATGTGTTTTCTTTCTTTCTTTCTTTCTTTCTTTCTTTCTTTCTTTCTTCCTTCCTTCCTTCCTTCCTTCTCTCTCTCTCTCTTTCCTTCCTTTTGTCTCTCTGTCCCTTTTTCCTTTTTTTCTTTCATCTCTCTCTTTTTCTTTCTTTTTCTTTATTTATTTCTTCCTTTCTTTCTCTTTCTCTCTCTGTGTGAGTCTGTGTGTGTGTGTGTGTGTGTCAGTGGTGGGTTTCAAAATTTTTTGGAACTTCTTCTGTAGGTGTGGCCTGCTTTCCGGGTCCACTGATGGAACCTCTTCTAACCGGTTCGGTAGATTTGATGAACCGGTTCTATTGAACTGGTGCGAACTGGCAGGAAACCACCTCTGGGCCAGGCCCACCCAGTCACATGATCACCTAGCCACGCCTACCCAGCCGGTCATTAGTCCGCTTCGGGGAAAAGGGCGGCATAGAAATATAATAAATTCAATTAGGCAGATCGTATTAGCGGTCCGCAGGATTTAAAATTATGAATTTAGTGGTCGCTGAGGTCCAAAAGACTGGTGACCCCTCTTAATAAAATCCCCCAGAAACTGGTCACCTAACCACCCTTTTTGAGAGCCTTCAGCAAGAGGTTCTCCATTGCTGTTGCCAGCCGACGGTTTCAATGCTTATTTCCAGGAAAATCCTCCCAGCCTTTGCCGCAGACGTCCTTCCTTTGAATTTCAATGTCTCGGTCTTGTCAACCGTAAAGAGCTTATCTGGCCATACCAAATGTTTCTCGGTGGCGTTGAGGAAATTTGCGGGAAGGGCCGCTGAATTCTTTTCCTTTCGTTTGTCTTTTTCATAGCAACATCCGGCATCTTTTCTTGTTGCTGGGGAAAAAAAATGACATTGGGATTGGATTTTCATTACGGAATGATGTGGTTGAAATGAACCCTTGTGAATTTGATCGGCGCAGAGCCCCTTGTCTTGCGCCGATAACTTTCCGAATGAGAGAAATGCAAAGTTGAGTCCATTCTTGGGCCCATCACGGCTACTTGCAAAAAAAAAAAAAAAAAAGGTTTGGCTTATTGTTTTAAACCGGTGGCTGAATCAGCGAAAGGAAAGAGGAAAATGTAAAAACGGGTTCACCGACAAAAGGGAGAACAACAAAACTGCGCCCGACTAAACCGCAGTGTCAAAACCGCGTGTTCTAAAGTGCTCCGACGAATGAGCGCTGAATCGCGCCGACAACAGCGCGGCGACAGAAGCGCGCTGTAAAACTAACCCTAACCTTAAACCTAACCCTAACCCTAAACGTAACGCTAACCCTAACCCTAACCCTAACCCTAAACCTAAACCTAAACCTAACCCTAACCTAAACCTAACCCTAAACCTAACCCTAAATCTAACCCTAAACTTAACCTAAACCTAACCCTAACCCTAACCCTAAACCTAACCTAAACCTAACCCTAAACCTAACCCTAAATCTAACCCTAAACCTAACCCTAATCCTAACCCTAAACCTAACTTAAACCTAACCCTAACCCTAAACCTAACCCTAAATCTAACCCTAAACCTAACCTAAATCTAACCCTAAACCTAACCCTAAACCTAACCGAAACCTAACCCTAAACCTAACCCTAAATCTAACCCTAAACCTAACCTAAACCTAACCCTAAACCTAACCCTAAATCTAACCCTAAACCTAACCCTAAACCTAACCCTAAACCTAACCTAACCCTAACCCTAACCCTAACCCTAACCCTAACCCTAACCCTAACCGACAAAAGGGAGAACAACAAAACTGCGCCCGACTAAACCGCAGTGTCAAAACCGCGTGTTCTAAAGTGCTCCGACGAATGAGCGCTGACTCGCGCCGACAACAGCGTGGCGACAGAAGTGCGCTGTAAAACTAACCCTAACCTTAAACCTAACCCTAACCCTAAACGTAACGCTAACCCTAACCCTAACCCTAACCCTAACCCTAACCCTAACCCTAACCCTAAACCTAACCTAAACCTAACCCTAAACCTAACCCTAAATCTAACCCTAAACCTAACCCTAATCCTAACCCTAAACCTAACTTAAACCTAACCCTAACCCTAAACCTAACCCTAAATCTAACCCTAAACCTAACCTAAATCTAACCCTAAACCTAACCCTAAACCTAACCGAAACCTAACCCTAAATCTAACCCTAAACCTAACCTAAACCTAACCCTAAACCTAACCCTAAACCTAACCCTAAATCTAACCCTAAACCTAACCCTAATCCTAACCCTAAACCTAACTTAAACCTAACCCTAACCCTAAACCTAACCCTAAATCTAACCCTAAACCTAACCGAAACCTAACCCTAAACCTAACCCTAAATCTAACCCTAAACCTAACCTAAACCTAACCCTAAACCTAACCCTAAATCTAACCCTAAACCTAACCCTAAACCTAACCTAAACCTAACCCTAACCCTAACCCTAACCCTAAACCTAACCCTTACCTTAACTTAAATCGCCCTTCTGTCGACGCGCTGTTGTCGGCGTGTTGATGACGTTGCGGTTTTAGCGACACAGTTTAGTCGGGCGCGGTTTTGTCGCTCGCCCCTTTGTCAGGTCATGATAAAAAACTGCCCTCTCGTTTTCCCTCCATCGTTATTAGTTAGGCTTTTAGGAGATGCTCACGTTCAACTGATTACCCGCCTTCATACATAACAACTTTTTAAAAATCGATGGATTGATTAAATTTGCAGGTAGGAGGTTGGACTAGAAGAGCAATCACCAACTGGGGGTCCATGAGAAAATGTTGGTGGTCTGCAGAAAAATTATTTGCATTTTTTAATATTGCACTAAATCAGGGGTCCTCAAACTACGGCTCCCGGGACGGATACGTGCAATGAACGCTTGTGTTGCTATAGAGTGTCTCCCCCTTTGGGGTCTTTTAGTCGGAGGGGGGCAGAAATTCCTACTTGGGGTCTGCTTCGGCCTCCTGGTGGGGGGCTTTGGGCAAAGGCTGGAGGGAAGCACCGCTGGTGGCGAAGAGCCGGAGGGCCTCGTTCCAGTGGGGCTGCATCATGGCCTGGAACTGGCTGACTATCTCAGCCTGCTGAACCTAACCCTGGCGTTGCACTCCTGCAGGTCTTCCCTCTTCTTAGATACTATGCTCCTAGTCCTCAGTGAGGTGCTTCTGCTGAGGCTCCTTCTCGGTCAGATCCAATTTGAACTGAGCTGTTTTGCCCTTTCTCCTGGTGGCTGCTTAGCTCCAGCAACTGCTTCTTATTGGGGCTCCAAGGAGGAGGAGCCCTCAGCGTGAGTGACATCAAGTTGGCCACCCCCACCCAGTCACATGACCACCTTGCCACGCCCACCCATCCGGTCATTAGGCAGATCCTATTAGTGGTCCGCGGGATTTAAAATTATGAATTTAGTGGTCCCTGAGGTCCGGAAGGTTGGTGACCCCTGGACTAGAAGACCTCCAAGGTCCCTTCCAAAGTCTGTAATTCTGTGGGTAGGTCAGCCCTCTCGCCAAAGATGACTCTAGGCTTATAAACATTGATTAAAATACAGTATAAAACACTCAAACAATGAATGAAGAGTTTAAATTTCGAATGCAACTAAAGTAAACCCGTAGAAGATGACCAGGTGTAGGCTGAAGGCGATGGGGTCAAATGCACCATCAGTTTGGCATCTTTATCTGACAGACTTCAGTCCCTTGAAGTTTGTTGATTCTTAGCTGGCGCCAATTCTCTCTCTCTGTGTGTGTGTCTCTGTCTCTCTGTCTGTCTCTCTCTCTCTGCGAGCCCTTGATGTCGTTTCTAGAGGCAGTAAAGTGTTTGGTTTGCTCAGTTACGCAGGCCTCCCTGCCAAGAACAACAGCCGGCTTTCAGCTTTTGAGCGTGTCAACTCATTAAACTTTTCCTGGATAAGGAAATGTCGAAATTGCTCCCTGTCTCTTGAGTGGGTTACGTAGGCCATCAATCTTCAGGACCTCTTGTGAGAAGAGGTTGGGTGGAAGCAGCAGAGGAGAGTGGAAAGGACTGAGGGAGGGAAGGGGAAGAATGCCGACAGCGTGGCCTAAAACGATACACAAATGGCTTCACAAATGGACGATCACAAAATTATTTCTGATGCATTGCTGGGGTCCTTGCAGGCTGCTTCCGTGGCCCACGGTGATTCTTTGGCTGGGTTGTGTGTTTCGCCTCGTGGCCTCCCTCTGCTCCATCGTTTCGTCTTAGGCCCAAGTGTGTTGACACATGTGTAGTCATATGGCTGTGTTGCTTTTGCTTTTCACTACTTTCTCTTATCGGAATCACGATGAGGGTTATTGTCCTTTCTTGTTATGATTAGGATTCCTCTGTTGCTTTGCATGAACACTCAGAGCTTCTGCACCAGAGACAAATTACTTGTGTGTCCAATCACACTCGGCCAAATAAAGAATTCTCTTCTCTTCTCTTCCCTCTTCTCTTCTTTTCCCTTCGCGTATCTTCTCTTCTCTTCTTTTCTCTTTCGTACTCTACTCTACTCTACTCTACTCTACTCTACTCTACTCTACTCTACTCTACTCTACTATATTCTCTCCCCTTCGCTTCTCACTCCTTCTCATCTCTCCTCTTTCCTATTCTTTTCTTCTCTCTTCTCATCTCTTTCTTATTATCTTCTCTTCCATTCCATTCTAGTCTCTCCCCTTTGTTTCTTACTCCTTCTCTTCTCTTCTCTTGCGTATTCTATTCTATTCTATTCTATTCTACTCTACTCTACTCTAGTCTACTCTTCTCTATTATATTCTCTCCCCTTCACTTCTCAATCCTTCTCTTCTCTTCTCTTTCCTATTCTTCTCTTCTCTCTTCTCTTCTCTTTCTTATTATCTTCTCTTCCATTCCATTCTATTCTCTCCCCTTTGTTTCTTACTCCTTCTCTTCTCTTTTCTTCTCTTTCGTATTCTATTTTATTCTATTCTATTCTATTCTACTCTACTCTATTATATTCTCTCCCCTTTGCTTCTCAATCCTTCTATTCTCTTCTCTTTCCTATTCTTCTCTTCTCTCTTCTCTTTCTTATTATCCTCTCTTCCATTCCATTCTATTCTCTCCCCTTTGTTTCTTACTCCTTCTCTTCTCTTCTCTTCTCTTTCATATTCTATTCTATTCTATTCTATTCTATTCTATTCAACTCTACTCTACTCTACTCTACTCTACTCTACTCTATTATATTCTCTCCCCTTCACTTCTCAATCCTTCTCTTCTCTTCTCTTCTCTTTCCTATTCTTCTCTTCTCTCTTCTCTTCTCTTTCTCATTATCTTCTCTTCCATTCCATTCTATTCTCTCCCCTTTGTTTCTTACTCCTTCTCTTCTCTTCTCTTCTCCTCTCCCATTCCATTCCATTCTCTCACCTTTGCTTCTCACTCCTTCTCTTCTCTTCCCTTCCATTCCATTTTGGAAACATTGAACAGGAAAAATATTTTTCTGCAGATAGGTACGATTCCAATTAGCGTGCTGATCGCAGCGTCCTTAGTCTACAGAAGTATTTGGACTCTGTTGTTTTATGTAAAATACAACAACCCCAGCCTGTTTTGTGAGCCTTGAAGCAATTAAGCCAAAGGTACTAAACTCTATAATGTGTGGAGAAAAAACACACACACATACTTTCACTGGAATGTTGGAAACAAATTAGGCACATCGGTAATAAAACCGTCAGACACACGATACAACTTTGAAGCTGCCAAACAGAGTCTGAAAGCAGACAATTTTCCACAGAAAACGTTGAGTCTGGAAAACTTGGCAGGTTCTTTTTCCGTCTCTTGATTAGATCCCATCTGCATTCAGTTTTGGTCATCACGATGTGGAAAAGATGTGGAGACTCTGGAAAGAGTGCAGAGAAGAGCAACAAAGAGGATTAGGGGACTGGAGACTAAAACATATGAAGAACGGTTGCAGGAACTGGGATATGTCTAGTTTAATGAAAAGAAGGACTAGGGGAGACATGATAGCAGTCTTCTAATATCTCAGGGGTTGCCCCAAAGAAGAGGAAGTCAAACTATTCTCCAAAGCAGCTAAGGGCAGGACAAGAAGCAATGGGTGGAAACTGATCAAGGAGAGAAGCAACTTAGAACTAAGGAGAAATTTAATCAATTAATCAGTGGAGCAACTTGCTTCCAGAAGTTGTGAATGCTCCAACACTGGAAGTTTTTAAGAAGATGTTGGAGAACCATTCGTCTGGAGTGGTGTAGGGTTTCCTGCCTGAGCAGGGGGTTAGGCTAGAAGACCTCCAAGGTCCCTTCCAACTCTGTTATTCTATTCTATTCTATTCTATTCTATTCCATTCCTATTCCTATTCCTATTCCTATTCCTATTCCTATTCCTATTCCTATTCCTATTTCTTTTCTATTCTATTCTAAATTTACATTCTTAATCTCCACCTCTTTTTTCCCCAGCCGCTGGTAAAATAGATTCCACGTTTGATAGTAACCTGCATCTTCTTTGTGTTTAATTTTCAACGTCCATCTGTCCATTTCTGCACAATCTAATCTCTCCTTCACTATCTCTTCATCTCGCAGTCTATCTTCGTTTTTCCAGTATTGTGCGAATATAATCCTCGCTGCTGTTAAAACACGCAGTATTAAATCCACGCTCTTCTTACCAATTCCCCCCCCCCTGATCTTATAGCTAATAAGAACAGTTCAGGTTTAAAATCTAGACCTGAAATACAGTTGTTAATTGGCACATGGTGCAAACATTCCTATTACACCTATAGTACCAACCCTTTTGCCAGGACTTTGCTGGAGGTGAATGAGGGGAATTCACATTAGCTTAATAAAAAGGGGTTTGTCGGGACAAGGAGCCTGCTTCGTGGTTTGGTGAATTCCTTATGTGTCCTTCCTGAGCAGAAAATCAGGCCGTACATTGAATCAGTTAGCCCAGTGGTTCCCAAACTTGGCAACTTTAAGACTTGTGGATTTCAACTCCCAGAATTCTCCAGCCAGCAGAGCTGGCTGGAGAATTCTGGGAGTTGAAATCCACAAGTCTTAAAGTTGCCAAGTTTGGGAACCACTGAGTTAGCCAATAAAATAATCGCAAAAATAAATAATCCCATTTAGGCTGGATCTATTGTCCCCCTGCCCTTGCCAAAGAAACAAGGGCCCAAGGTAGCCTTGCAGCTGAAGGATTCCCAGGACAAGAAGTTTATCTCAAGTTTTTTTAAAAAATTTATCCTTAGGATAAAAAAATCTGTCCGCAATGAATGGCGGTTTTATTGACTGTACTCAGTGGAAAGATAACTTTATTTGCTTTTCTGGAAACACCGCCTGGCCAGCTTGATCGGGGTTGTTCTTGAAAGTTGTTTTGTTTGATAAATGAAGACTTTTAAGAGTCAAGGTTACGCGCGGTGTGGGTTTTGTTTTTGAAGCAAATCTGGGGGTGTGGGGGGGGGTGCCTGCCTCGCCAAGTTTATCTTGAACAAATAGATGGAAATTATGCCAGCAGGAGGCAGTGCCTACGCATTGCACAATTCATCTACTTCCTGGCAGAATGTCTGTAAAGTGGAGAGATTGATATATTTATAGGGGGCCGAGAGTGAAAGGGAGAAGAAGAGAGAGAAAAAGTTATTATTAAAAGAACCAATAGTTCTTTTAGATTTGGGGGGTCTAATGTCATCATAGCTTTTATTCGAAATGGCTTTTCAATTTAAGCTGGCATTCAAATATGTCCACAACAAAATCTTTCCTTTCCTTTCCTTTCTTTTCCTTCGCTTCCCTACTCTTCCCTTCCCTTCCCTCTCTTCTTCCTCCTCTTTCACTCTCCTTCCTTCCTTCCTTTCTCCTCCCTTGCTTATAGTGTCCTTTCTTTCTTTCTTTCTTTCCTTCCTTCCTTCCTTCCTTCCTTCCTTTCCTTCCTTCCTTCCCTTCCTTCCCTTCCTTCCCTTCCTTCCTTCTTCCTCCCTTATCAGTGTCCTTCCTTCCTTCCTTCTTTCCTTCCTTCCTTCCTTCCTTCCTTCCTTATCAGTGTTCTATCTTCCTTTCCTTTCTTCCTTCCTTTCCTTCCTCCTTCCTCCCTTATCAGTGTCTAGTTGGGTAACGAAATGTCTACAAGAAAACCACCAAGCTCAGAGAGCACTAAGGACCCCACAGTCCTCCTCTTCCTCCTCGTCTTCCTCCTCCTCATTACTAATAAAGAACAAATTGGCTTGTAGTTGGCACATTTCTCTACCTCTTGAACCTGTAACCACAAACTCATTTTAACACCACCTGTTGAGAACCACTTCTAACAATGCTAATCGAAGTATTCTTTTGCAGCTTAATCCTCTTTATCCAGATGGCTGCAATGGGGAAAAGATTCTGGTGAGTCCAACGCCGTTAAATAAAGCAGGGTGAAACATTTCTGTCCCTGTGAAATCTCCTTACAAAAGCGCTGATATTTAAGTGTTGAAAACGAAAGGCACTTCTTCTTGTGTTCAACATTTTTGATTTGGTGGTGAATTGAATCTGGATTCCCCATCGATTTGGCTCCTCGGAAGCCCACAAACGGGGATCACGTGAGCCCTGGGCAACTGCGACCGTCATAATTGTGAGTCCGCTGCCTAGCGTATGAATTTTGATCACGTGATCATGGGGATGCGGTCGTAAGTGATCGACAAGCTCAGCGTCTTAGCCACTGAGCCACTGTGTCCCTTTTTGCATCTGAGCATCCCCCTTAAAGATTGGGGAAGGAAAGTAGTCTATTTCAGCGATCTCCATCCTTGGCATCTTCAAGCCTGGCAGATCTCAATTCTCATTTTGCTTCTCATCCAAGAAGCTTCTTCAGCCCTGACAGGATAGTGGGGAATGATAGATAGTTGGAGCTGAAGAAGCTTTTTGGATGAGAAGCGAAAGAAGAACCAAGACAATCCAGTTTCCTCCTGAAAAGGGGTATGACCACGATCTACGGCAGATGACTGAGAATCTCTAGAGTCAGCCCGCTTTGAAAACAAACCAAGTTACCTCTGTTTCTGTCTCAGCAGAAAGACAACGAGCTTCTCACTTTGAAGAAGAAACGGCAGGCAGGGGAGAAGATTATGTACACCCTGGTCTCGGTTCCTCACGGGAACGACATCGCTTCTCTTTTTGAGCTGGACGCCACCACCTTGCAACGGGCTGATTGCCTGGTTCCCAGGTACGGTTGGGAAAGAGAAATAGAATGTGTGTTTGGGTTGCGTTTCTGTCTTTCTACCTGTCTGTCTCTTGATCTCAGGTTCTTCCAAAGAGAGTGTCAGGGTTCCAAATAGCATCCAAAAGTAAATTAGAATCCGAGGCAAAGGATTGCTCAAAGTTCCAATTTATGAAGAGAGCCTTGTTGACACACCTGGGAAAACCCCCATCTGAAAGCTTTCCGGTTTTCCCCACCCAGTTGAAAGTTCTTGCCCCCAACCCACAAGTCCATCCCATGGTCCAATCTCCCACTGCCACAAAGACAGATTCCTCCCATCCAATTCCGGTCAGTTGCAGAGGTGCAAAGACAAAGGATGACTTTGGCTTTCTAGAAAGAATGTTGTTATGGCTACATATCATCTAACTCCCTACGATCCCCCCTCCCATTTTCCCACAATAGAAAATTCATAGCAGAAGAATAGAAAGTGTGGCAGGCCAAAGGCCCCTCCCCTCCCCCCAAAAAAGATGGCTGCAGGCCTGACATGGAGATTGCATCGAAAAGTCAAGAAGTCATGTTGGGTTGAAGGGAAAGCCCTTGGGTTATTCCTAGATGCATCTTTAGTATTGTAGGTTGGAAAAGTGCAACTTGTCTACAAGATACCTACACATTTTCCCCTTGGTGGGTCTTGTTAGTGGTGGGTCTAGTTCCTGGGTCACCGTTTCCCGCATGGTAGACCCCATGGAGACCCCAAATGTTAGGCTGGAACAGAAAGTCAAAAAGCCATTCCAGAAGAAGGCAGTCGAACCACTTCTGTATAATGATCAAGAAAAACTTTAGGGATGTGTCCATGAGGTCACCAGGAACTGACCTCAAGTAGAAGATGATTATTTTAGCCGTATCTGGGAAAGCTAAGCAGCGTCAGATCTTCAAAGTACTTGGGTTGGAATTGAAGGAAATCCTGACCCCTAGACTATTATGAGAAGGAGAACATTTATGTAGCAGGAAGGAAGAAGGAAGGAATGTAAGAAAGGAGGGAAAGGGGGGGAGAGGAAGGAGAAAAAGAAAGGGAGTGTGGAAGGAAGGAAGGGAGGGAGGGAGGAAAAGAGGGAAGGGGACAGAGGGAGGGAGGAGAAAAACAAAGGGAGGGAGGAGAGAGAAAGAAAGAAAGAAAAAGAAAGAAAGAGAGAGCAAAAGAAAGAAAAAAAGGAAAGAAGGAAAGGTGGGGAAGGGAGGGAGGAGAGAGAAAGAGAAAGAAAGAGAAAGGGAAGGGAGGAAGGAAAGAAGGGAGGGAAGAAGGGGAAGGAAGGGAGGGTGGGAGGAAGGGAGAGAAAGAAAGAAAGGAAATAAAAGAAAGGAAAAAGGAAAGAAGGGAGAGAGAAAGAAAGAGAAACAAAGAAAGAGAAAGAAAGAAAGAAAGAGAAAACCACTTTATGTGGACCCATACACCTACCTGTGGGTTTCTGTACAATCACCAGGAGTTGAGCATAACTTGAAGACAACATAAAAAATGTAATTCACTCATAGCTTTTGGAGACCCTTTATGGTGCTGAGCTGTCATCCTGTACATCTTTCTTTTATGGAGGAGAACATTTAATTCTTGTCTAGGTTGTGATTTTGTTAATTCATTGAATCAGAAAAAAAAATCAATTATTCTTTGATATCAATGGACACGTTTGTGTGGGTATAATTTTACATTTCAGTCCCCTGCTATTCCTCTCCGAAGACAATTTAATTGAGTTTCCAGCAGTCTCTGTCAATTCCTTGGGAGTTGAGTAGAAAATCTATGATCTGCTCCAGTGGTTTAAAGTTCATCTCCTGATTTCTCTGGTTTGTATTTAGGAATTCCTACGTACGGCTGAGGCATCTTTGCACCAACACTTGGGTGACCAGCACTAGCATCCCAATCGACAAGGATGAAGAAAGGCCGGTAATGTTGAAGGTAAAGAGGAAGTTGGTTAAATCGGACTTTGTCTACATGAATGACTGCAACCTTCTCCGGCAGATGGGTGGATAAGAAATACGATAGATAGATAGATAGATAGATAGATAGATAGATAGATAGATAGATAGATAGATAGATAGATAGATGGATGGATGGATGGATGGATGGATGGATGGATGGATGGATGGATGGATGGATGGACAGATGATAAGTAGATTGAATGATAAATAGAAGATGAGAGATAGATGAGAGAAAGAATGATGGATGAGATAGATAAATGATATATGATAAATAGATGAATGATAGATGACAGATGATAGATAGATGACAGACAGATAGAGTCATAGATGGATAGATGGATGGATGGATGGATGGATGGATGGATAGAGGGATAGATGAAGGGATAGACAAATGGACAGATAGATAGGTGATGAATAGATTAGATGATAAATAGAAGATGATAGATGAGAAAGAGACTGATAGATGAGAGATAGATAAATTATAGATATATGATAAATAGATGAATAATAGATGACAGACAGACAGTCATAGATATATGGATGGTTGGATGGAGGGATAGATGGAGGGATAGACAGACAGACAGATAGATAGGTGATAAATAGATTAGATGATAAATAGAAGATGAGAGAGAGAAAGAAGAGAGAAGAGATAGATAAAATGATAGATATGTGATAAATGGATGATAGATAATGGATAAAAGATAGATGATATAGATAGGTAGGTGGGTGCGTGGGTGGATGGATAGATGGATGGATGATATAGATATAGATAGATAGATAGATAGATAGATAGATAGATAGATAGATAGATAGATAGATATAGATAGTAGATAGATAGATGATAGATAGATAGATAGATAGATAGATGATAGACAGACAGACAGACAGATAGATAAATAGATAGATAGATGATAGATAGATATATAGATAGATGTAGAGATAGTAGATAGATAGATAGATAGATAGATAGATAGATAGTAGATAGATAGATAGATACATACATACATAGATACATAGAGATAGATATATATAGATATATATATAGGGATAAATGATAGATG